>NC_056733.1:144164711-144312211 GCF_019279795.1 Protopterus annectens | reverse complement strand
TAGACTACCAAACTACATTAAAGCAAGCACTAGTTTGAATATTTTAAAAAAAACATTACATATTTATTATGGAGATGATAGTTGTGGAATATTAGAAGGCTAGAACACAGGGCAGCATTACCTGTACCTGAAATATTTGTCTGTATGTATGTACATATGCATACCTAAAAAAAGGCTGGAAGAACAAATCCACACCCTAAGTAGGAATGTTGGCCACATCCACATCCAGGAATTGATTAATGAGCCACTGTATACCTTGATAGAGAGCTCAACCACTGCCAGGTCCAGAGATGAATATACAGTCACTCAGATTCTCCACAGACAATGGGCTTTAGCTCTGAGGTAGCAGATGCAGGACAATTACTTCAGAAGTGCAGTCATCTCTTAGTTTTACTCAGGCCACTAAATTAATCCCATTAAGGTCCAGAGGTGACATGCAGGACATCTAAAGAAACCCTTAGAGACTGAGCAGGGGGGCGAATTTTATGAACTGAATAATAAGTTACATGTCATAACTTATACTGAACATCAGCATACTAATAATAGCTGGCATTAAACTAACATTCTAATAAGTAATGGGATACTAGTATCAACCTATAGTATCCTCTTGCAGTATAAAAATGCACTTATAGTTGTAACAAAGTACTAATATGTAAAACAATTGGTAGTTGCCTACTTAGACATATGCCTAGACCATGAGAAAGTATAACAACTCAAGATACTATTGAGCATGTGTAAGTAATGTCCATATGAGTGTACAACAACCCAGGAGCAACTTTTTAATGTTCAATCTCATGTAAAGTCATACTTCAAAACTTTCTGCTGGCTAGCACATATTATTTATAGGAAGGAGCAGAACAGATGTGTAGACCAAATATAGTAGAAGCTCCTACTTAGCTAAGAGCTATTTTATCCTCCCACCCCTTTCACAAGGATTATCATATGTTTATACATGGGATTCTTCATTTCTGTCCTGTTCTGTCCTCCTTTCTAATCTGACAACTTATTGAGGAAGGCTCTTAGCATTTGCTACCATTTCTATGAAACAAACACTTCTTTGTATCTTTCTCCAGCAACATCCAACATGTATCTTGAAAATATCCATTCATGTTGTCAGATATTTCTCTTGCTCTTGTTTATACAACCAGAGCTACAAAAAAACACACAAATGGGATGCAAGGACCTTTCCTCTTTATTTCAAAATCTTTGGTATGTCAGGATGCATTCTTTTATGATAAAAGTATATTACAAAAGTAGTCCTTGTATATTATATCTCTACAATAATTAGCCAATTAACTACAGTCCACATTCTTAAAAACAGATTGACTATTTTCAAATTTGGTACTAATTGACAACATAATGAAAGTTGAAGAAACATATTAAGCTTTTATTTTCTTTTTCACACCATTTCTTATGCCATATTTAACCTTTCGAAGAGTAAATATGTCATAGGTCATTATTTACACCCTCTTGTATTAGCTTTCTGAATTTCAATATACACCAGACTTCTATTTTCTCTGATTATCATTTGGTATATTGTACACTAACTTAGATATCAAATGAATTGTCCTTCCAGCACTCTTTTTATTTATTTTTTTTCCTTTGTATTCATTTTGATTTGTAGTAAGTCATTTTCTCTCTTTCATGTTCTTTGCATCCTCAGACATCAGACCACTCACTTTAAATGACAGTCTCTGTAAATACCTTTATTAAAATCACATCTCATGGGGGTTGCATTGTTCAAGGGGGACACTACTGCATCTCTTTGAGTTTGGGGGAACAGCATTGAGAGAGCAGGTAGTTTCATTCCTTTTCTGTTCCCAACTACAAATGCAATGTGATGATTTCTTTACAACAGACAGCATGCAAGGTAATTTCCTTCTTTATCCTGTTTTTCTCCACTATCGTATATTTGTAGCATTGTACATTTAAGTAAAGGGAGTGTTAGGAGAAAAGCTACTAACACACTAGTGCAGGGAGGCTTACCAACCTGCTAAAATGCATGTTTATTGTGTTTAAATTATAATGGTGGTGGACGTACTTATGGTCATACATTTTACCAATTAATATATTTTTGATTTACTAGAGTAGGATAAAATGATCCTTTTATTCTTTCATTGGTTTGTCATAGATTGATTTGAGATGTTTAAACATTTCTGACATGCTGTCTGGGGATTTTTTTTTTCAAGGATTATCCATTTTTGACCTCTGTTTTATGGCATCAGATGCAGACTGTGTAGTTTTCCATTGTATTGCACTTAAAAAGCTGTTCTTGGATTCTCAATGACTTAGCTGAAGTAGAGAATGGATAACAGTGAATGTTGAATTTTGAAAATAAAACTACCTGAATTTGTTGGAACATTTTGCCTGAGGTGCTATAACCTCAAATTAAGAATAAAAGTTGTAGGATGATGTGAGTTGTTTGCCCCCACTTTGCAAGTGTAGAGAGATTCCCTCAAAAGACTTTTATTTTTTACAATATGTCTAAGTGACTTCTGTTTTCAGAATGCAGTATTCATTGAAATCCATATGATAGCTTTAACAATCATCAGCTGGATACTATCTTGATTATTTGTTTGCAAAGACATTTTTGAGAACTGAGCATAATATTCTAATTGTCTAACCAATTAGATATAAAGAGGTAAAACTGTTTACATTTTTCTACAACGTTATTTCTTTCTATTTATTTTGGTTCTACAAAATTGAACTTAGTATTTCATCTTTATTTTAAAACTGATATAATTATTTTCACAAGCATTTTGACTTTTACTGTTTTCACCCTATCTATGTATGCTCTTTTCCATATTTTTCCTCCTATGCATTATTTACATTTTATGCTCTGAAGGTTAGCTGTCATTTATTAGCCCATGTCTCTTCTTCTTCTTTCGGCCTTTTCCCGGTTAGGGGTCGCCACAGCGGATCACCTTGTCCGCACATTAATTGGCAGTTGCCAGCCAACCTTCCTCCACAGAAGGCACACTCACCACGCACACCTAGGGCTGTCTTTGGGATGTGGGAGGGAAGCGAGCACGGAGGAAACCCCAGCGACCACAGGGAGGACATGTATTAGCCCATGTCTCTAATCTTGTGAAATTGTATTCAATAATTTATTGTCAGACTGGTAGTTGTATTATACCTCATTGTTCCACTTTTAGAAACAAATATATGTTTCAAACTAAAATACAACTAAGTATGCATAATTTTAGCATAATTGCAGCATAAATTTGTATAAGCAGTATGTGTATTTTAAACAGTATTAATACTTGTGAGTTAGATCACATTACATAATTGATTATTTTGCCATCACAACTATAATTATACCTTCATGAATGTCATCTAAAACTATGACTTCTACCTTAAGTATCATACCTACTGCATATTATTTGATCATTGGGAAAAGGTATGGTTTTACAATGTCATTTTTCAATGGTATGAAAGGGAAAATGGCCCTTAAAACTGGCCAGTGGTCCTTTCATCTGTCTTCTGTTTATTTATTTTTTATGTGGTCTTGTATCATAAGTGCAGGTATAAAAATGGTGTGCTTCACCAACATAAGTGTACTGTGTTCAAAGCCAAACACTGACTACATTACTGACAAATACAAATTTATTGATGTGATCTTTCTACACAGCAGATCCACTATGGATGCAATTTGACATTGAGAGAGATCATCATTGGTGAAGATCCTTGTTCTACAATACTGATAGGTCTAACTTCCTTCTAGGCTTACTGCTGATTGGTTGTTTTTCCATCCATTGACTTCAGAGTAAAATTCTGATCCTGGAACCCAAAGAGGTCTGATGGAAAACTGCAGATGGCCTTAAAGAGTAAATGTATCAGCAGCTAGATATTAAATATTGTCTAGATATTAGTGTTTTTTGGTACTATGTGTAGTTTGTTTTATTTTTAGGCTGCAGACATGCCTCTGAAATGTCTTATTTAGTCTGCCCTTTAGGTAATTATGCTACTAGAATGAATTTTATTCTCTGCTGCATGAATCTCATTTTGATAATCTCATGCTTCAGGAAATAATCTCTTTCCCAGGTGTCCACAGGACTGCTACTTTTATTGCAATAAAAGATGATACAAAAATAAATTAGCTTCTTGCTTATAAGACAGATTCTGCAAAGAAGTTTGCCTTAGTTCTATATTATTTCATTAAATTTGTGATTTTTTTTTAATTAAAATTAATATCAGTATGTTGGTCAAGTAAATAGAAGAAGGCTAAAAAAGAAAGCTTATGATGATGTACTTTTCATGGACAAATTTAGCCAAAGTAGGGTATCTTTTCTATGTAGATTATGCATAAAACATTTAAGCAGTTCACATCTAGCTAGACAACTATCAAGTTATTTACTGTGTGGCACGTGGCATTTAGTGCAATAACTAATAGCAGCATTCTTTCATGTTAGTCAGAATATAAGATTGTAGAGACATCCATTAAGAAAATGCCACAACCACAATGAATACAGCATAACACTAAGTAAGGAAACTGAAAACAAATCTAGAAAACTACTATCATGCAAATATTTGAAAAAGACATGGACGTAACTTAACTGGTTCCAAAGTAGCTGAAGTAGAGGCAATTTTGACAATTATTTGATCGAATGTTACTGAAGATGCAGTTTAAAATCATGATACTTTGCATGACAAAGCTAAAAGTTCATGATGTGCTTGAAATATTTATTACCGGCCAAGACAGGCAAATGCTAAAATCTTAAAGCCAGACTTTCAAAACTAGGTTATAGAAACATGCATGGTTATAATCTATAAATAAATGAAAAAAATGAAAGGATGAATAGATTTGATATAGATGCATCAGACCAGCTCTGGAATGCTACTAAAGATTGTAGTGTCTCTGGCAAAAATAATGAAATCAAGATTAGAACCACTAAGATCTGTCAATCTGAAGAAATTAAAACAATGAGTGAGAAGGTCACTAAAAAAAATCAGTAAAAGCAAAATGAAAACTCCAGCAAAGCTAGAACTTCCACTGAGTGACCTCCCAAACCTTTTGTATCAGAGGCACATGGGATATATGCAAATGACTCTTATGAACATCATTGTCCATTAAAACGATGAAACAAGTCATGGGCATTCAGAATTGCCACTTAGCCAAAACACCTGATGCTCTTAAGCATCATTTGCATATATCCCATGTGCCTCTGATACAAGAGATTTGGGAGGTCACTCAGTGGAAGTTCTAGCTCAATCTGAAGAAATAAGAAAGATGTTGTGGAAACCAAATATAAAATGAAAAGATTTGTCAGAAGTTTAGAGTAATTTATAACTCTTAGATGTGGAGGTATAGGGGGGAGACAAAAACAATGATGTGTAATAGGTACTGCCAAATACATACAGCATTAAGCAGGAAAAATAACCTATATAACAACATAGAAAGATTGCATAAAGACAAAATTCATGTATATAAAGTATGGAATAAAGCATATATATTTTTTGTTTGCTGAAATCGGTGTCTTCTATATAGTTAATATAAACATTTTGTTAAATGATGTATAACAAACCAACAAATCAAGTGAAAAGTAAGGCTATTATACAAGAGCAGACCATAAATAAACTCCCCTTGGTAAGTCCAAGAAACTGAATGGTTACCAAAAGCATCACTAAAATAAGTCAGAGTACCAGTTATTTATTTATTTATTTATTTGTACATAACTGGGGTAGAACACTGATCCCAGAGGTCCATTTCAGTTTCAGCACAGAATGTGAACACACATCAAGTGGAAAAAATTAAATAATTCATACAATAAAAGAGTATACTACCAATAAACGTATAGCTGATACACAATAGAAAAAAAGGTTTAAGAAGGTACTCAACATTAACACTATACATAATATTTACATCAGTTAGGGTAGTGACATGTAGAGAGATGCTATAGTGAAACTCACAAGATTTATACACTCTGATGTAGATGTGAGTACGGAGAATAAAAATGCTTTCATCACCTTAGTCTAAAATCATTTCTAAAGTATCATATCACAGTATAAATCTCTTCCTTTAATGGTAGTAAAGAAGAACTAGAAATCAAGATAATTTTTAAATCAGTCATGCCTACAAACAAGGCATCGTGAGTGAAATTAAAAGCCAAGAGAAATTGCAGCTTATTAAGTTAATTTACTGCCAAGATTAAATCATGATACTGAATTCATTAATATCACAAAATAAAAATCTTTGTCAGAAACATTACAGGATGAATATAAACAATATGCATTTGAACTGGTTAATTAAAGAAAACATCTACTTTATAACATACAGGCCCTACAGACTTCTTACTGTGTAGTTTTTTTTCAATACCAGAAGCAAGGTACAACACTGATAATCCATGTAAAGCAGAATATAATGGAACTGAGTTGACCATCCCTGCCAGTATTGTGAGTAGTCATTAACCTCAAGCCACAAAACTTAGGAGAGGTCTGTATATCTCTTGGTATGGATATGGTAAATAAAAGCATTTAGGGAAAATGGTGCCTTACCTTACTTTTGAAATCATAGTCCTTCTTATGGCTAGTGTTAAAGTGTTTAGCAAGTTACAGTTAACGTCAGCCTATCGTCAAGTAATACTTTCCCCTGATAACAGAAATATCAGCACTTTTGTTATTCATATGGGGATGAAAAAAGGATGTATGCCTGATGTTTAATATATTTTAGCTACAGAAATATTCCAAAACAAGTTGTAGAAGGATAGCAAAATGCCAGAAACATTAATAGCATAATTATGTGGGCAAGACATAAATAGTATGTGACAGGAGTTAAAAAACAATATTCCAAAAGTTTATTTGCAACAGCAGTCTGACACCACACAAGGAAATATGACTTTATAAAGACACACTGGAGTCTTACGTTTTATATTCTCTTACAAGGGAGTCTCTCTAAACCAATGAAAACCAAGACAGTTAAGTTGCACTAACAGCTAACAAGCCTGAATCCATCTTAAATAGTTTAGGAATGGAATATTACAGAATAAAGTTTACACAGAATTTTTCAACCCATAGTGCCACTGATAAGACTTATAGGGAAAAATACACTACAGATTTGGACTGAAATGTGTTATGTGGCATCAGATAAACAAAAAGACAGTTTAGAATCAGATCATGTCATATTACTATCCGGGCAAATTTACTTGCCTTTTGTTGATGTCCATGCAGCTGGCTTATAAAATGTCTTAACATAAAAGCATAAATATAATTTCAGTCCATTTTCATGTACCACTGTCTATAGCAGATAACCAGTAACAGTCAATTTCATGGCAGAAGCCTTTTTGTTAGGAAGCATTTGGTAAACATGAGAGGGACATGTACTAAAATACAATGAATATCTCGTATTTCATAGACATGGAAATGTTACTTGTTTTACGGTTCAACAACATGACTTATCAAATGTCATAGCCTAGTAACATCGATGCCAATGAGCCACAGACTGCTATAATAATGGATGTCAAGATAAGGCATAGAGTGAATAAAATAAATGTTCATTATACATCTGGAAGTCATATTACAACTGGGGTAATAGTAGGGTGGTATACAGAGGGACTAATCCTTATTTTGGTATATTAAAACATTGTTAAGAAAAAGGGTTCCCAAGCAGCAGAATGCCACTGGTAGTACCTATATGTAAAAGGAATGGACAATAAAAGCCCTATATTGATTCTGAACCTACATGCTTTATTTGCATAATCTGAATAATAGTGGAAGGCTTTATTTTATACACCTTAAAGGTAAGCCTACAAAATGTAAGCTTTCAGGATGTTTTCTGAAATATGCGTGGCCAAGAATTATAAACTATGACCTAGCCATTTGTCATTCTGGAGTAACACTTTTGTAATTATGGAAGTATGTTTTCAGGAGGGAATCAATATTGACTATAGTGGGACATTTTGGTACTAAAGATCATCAAATTTAATAAGACAAACTTTTCCTAGGAAAGGATGACAAGAAATCCGGGGAGCTTTATGTATGCATGGTTGATAGGCTGAAATTATGTAATTTAGATTCAGTGCTACTGCAAGAATTTTCTGCATTTTTTTTTTATTTTGTTTTACTCAAAAAATCATACTGTTTCCCCTTAAATTCAAAAGTATCCTAGAGTCTATGAATGTATCTCCCTGTATACTTGTGAAATGTACACATCATGTCTGGCTAATGTGCCAACATGTATTATATGGCAATTGTAGAGGTTAGTCTTATCTTTAAGCATGCTGTTTACAGGTGAGTGCTGGAGACAGTAGCTTCATCATTTCTAGATACTATGAACATTTCAAATCACATAGTTTCTGAGAAAAGCAGAGTAAAAATGTAATTGTAAGTACACTGAGTAGTTAAAATGTAGTTGTAAGTACATTGAGTGGTTAAAACGGAGTAGTAAGTACACTGAGTAGTTAAATAGGGTTGTAAGTAAACTGAGTAGTTAAAATGTAGTCATAAGTACATTGAGTATGCTTGCCTACATTCTTGTTTAAAGACGGGAATGATAAGTTGAAAGACTTGAGGGTGATGTGTATTGGGTCTCTTGCTGAAGTTTCTTATTTTATTTTTACGCGACTGTCTTTAAGATGACATTTGATATTTGGTACACCAAATATACTGATAAATAAAATGCAGGAAATGTGTTTTCATATTTTAAATATTGTTTTTCAAGATCCCCATGCTATATTTAAATATGGTAAACAGACTAATGTCACACTCGCAGAAAACAAGAACCTTAGAGACTGGCTAGTACTTTCCCAGACTAAGTGAATATAACAACTGAATTTTATGGCAAGAAGAAACTAATACTTCTTTCAAAACAAATGTAAGTTACCTATTCTTTAAAAATGAATTCAAGATCCTGAAAATCAGTGAATGCACGGTATTAAAGCAGAATACAAGAAGCTTTTCTTGCCCAGACTCCAGTCCACAAAAGAGATTCCTTAGCAGCTCCAAATAGTCAAAATAATATACCTCAGGCCATTACCAATCAGGAAACATATATTCTTGTAAGCCAATGTTTCATTTAAGGCCGCATGCAGGGTCTTCGAGCTAATATGGGCAACGTAAACATAAGGAACTGAGCAGCTGTTTACATTCTCAGGCTGCAAAGGCTTCCTTGTTCATGAGACTGGCTGCACAGCATATCTGTGATACAAACTAGCACAGCTGTTCAGTTTGAGGCATTACAAATTTCATGTTGTAATAATTTTGCCTTCTTCACCAAAATGTCTGATGCACATCATTATTAATATTTACACATTGCCCTGTTCCCACCCTCAGGCCATACCAGGATGGCTAGGCCAGTAAATCCCAGCATACATGTATTGGCACCCATCCAATCATCTAGATACTGTTTGAAGAATAAAAATGTGTCACACTGCTTAACTCTCAGGGGTGGGTTGTTTCAGAATTTGGAAATGGGGGTGGGGGTGGGGCGGAGGAAATGCTCGATGAATATGCGTCTCCATCATATTGTATTTGTCTGGTGAATACTTAGGTTCCAGGTTTTGACATTCCTGGAACAATTATTCTTGCAGAGATACAAGGGATCTAGGACACCTGAGTCTCTAATGGCATGGAAGGCAAGGTCCAGATCTTCCCTAAAGCTTCTGTAAGATACTGAATAAAGGGATAGTCCTTCCATCCTCTCTTGGTAGAGCAGAGTCATTAAGCCTGTTATATTCTTAGTTAGGAACCTCTGAGGTCTTTTTAGTTCTTTGCTATCTTTAGTGAGGTACTCAATATTTGACCTAATTATCTTGAGGGCATTAACTGCATATCCATTTAGCAGCTTTCCATTTCCATCTTAGCATTCTTTGCATTTCTGCTTTTAATTTCTAATGCATCTTGTCTCCAGTTTCCTCACTGTGCCACAATTTTGTAATTCTGTATATTTTCACCCTTTATTCTTTCAAGGCTTTTACATCCTTGTTGCTGTTAGTTTCCATCTAACCTTACAATCTCAATGTTTTGATGTTATGCTCTAGTACTGACTCCCCCTTGAGTATTTCTAATTGCTTCATTACATTCTCTACTGTCCCCTTGATCTTTTTCTAGAAATACAATGCAAAATATGTTAGCAAAGACGACAATCTTCCATTCCTTCTTCCATTCTGCCTATGCTTAGTTGTATCCAGTCAAAAGGAGCAATACAGGAGAAAGGGGGTGAATGTCTCTGTACAAACTTCAATTGTCTGCAAAGTTCTTCCAATGATAAATAGTTCTATTGCAGAAAGAAAAATATATACCTTTTATGCAACCTTAAACTTCTTTCATACCCTAGTTTTGCTATAACCCTCATCAACAATCAGTTCACCAAATCAAAGACTTTCTTTATGTCAAAAACTGTTTTCACCTCATCAGTTCATTTATTATCTACCTTTTGCATATAACTGGCAAACTGGTTTCACTGCTGGGAGTTTAGCTGTGTTCTTGTTCATTTATGGGCTATGGGTGAAGTTTAATTATGGCGTTCTATAACATAGAACCAAATAGCTGGGAACAATTTTTTATTTTACAGTGGCATTTGCTTTTTTTCTGCAGTTGCACAACACAGACGTTTGCATATTTTAAAAGGGAGGTGTGACAGATAAAGCCACCAAAATAAGAAGTATGCTGTGGTGAAGGTCCCTCTACAAAAATGCATTTTTAATGGTATTAGTTTCTTTGCTGTGGTTTACTTGTTTGGGTTTGAATGTAGCAGGGTCACTTCATGATTACACCAGGGATCCATTCTACTAGTTACATACTCCCGTATTCCTGTTCTTTACAATATACTGATTCTACGTTGGTTTACTGCAGTCCATGCCTCCCTTACATTTTGTCTTATTCACTATAATTGTGCCCTATCTTTTTCCACAATCACTATCTTAATCCACACTAGATTCAAAATCAACATGCTCAAACTCTTAGAGCAGAGCATATGCTGTAAATCACTACCACCACCTTCTCCCTCCCAATAAATTTCTTTGAGCTATTCTTAAAGACTGCTAAAGAACTAGACAATTTCCAAGAATTTACCACATCATGTACTATATTTGCACATGGGTGCATATCACCTAGTACTACCTGAGCTGTTTAAGCACCAAAAAACACAGGGCAAAGAGACAATGTCATATGCAGATCACCTCAAAGCCCTATCTCTATACCCAGTCTCCTACAGACTACTGAAAGCTGATCTATGCCTGGCATACAAGACATGCCCGGACCTCACTCCAATGAAACGTTTGTACATCCACCAAACAAACAGCATCAGAACTGCTAGATCTAAAGACCTAAATTTTGCCTGCAATGTAAGTAGGACATGTTGGAGAGACAGATAAGTATCACAGAGAATTCCCTTTCTCTGGAACAGACTCCCCATCCATGTGAAACAAAGTCCCTGCCTAACATCATTAAAGCATAACTTGGTCCATTGAATAGGAAATTGAAAAATTCACCCTGGATCTGGTGCCCATGTCTCCAATGGGCAGTCAGTAAATCATGTCATAACCAACAGTCACCCCTATGTCAATGTCTAAGACATATAACTTGTGGGACACATTTTGGTTGCGTGGCTAGGCTTATAATGGCCACTGCATTTCATATGCTTTGGAACATGTATAAATTTATCATGCCCTAATACCCATAAATAGGAGTGTTGCAGCTGTGGTTAAGATTTCTGAACATATCCTTCTACCCCATATAAAAGCATTTTTGCTGTTTAGCATAATGCATAGTATTTTTCTTATTCACCAGAATCAGTAATTGTCAGTCTAAACTACTTTACTTAATGTACATTTAACCAGGACTTGTACGTGACACCCTACAGTTATCATAATATTTTCAGGTTTTCCTTTTAAATAGTTTTGCATCAGTGTTCTTGGCTGCATAATTTCCACAAAAGATAATTTCAGGCCTTTTCTTTTTTTATCAGATAAACTAAACTAAACTCCTTCCAGAGCATTACATCAACCTTTGAAATAATGAAGCTCAACTGAGTTACTCAAATCAACTTGATATAAAACTCCTTTTTGAACACAAGGCTGAAGTGGCCATACACTTACAAGACAAACAGCAAGGTCTCAAAAACATATTTTGACAGATTTTTATAGCTGTTCTTGCAGCTGGTGCATAACATTTCACTTCCACTAGAGGTTACACTCTAAGGCCCAGCAGAGTCTTTTTCCAGAAGCATCAACTCATACCCTACAAACTGTCGCAGGGGTTTCCTTGTGGTGCCCTCAGCTTGTTGTACAGAAGACTTTTCCACAGCTTTTCTGTAGCTCACTCCATAATTTCATGCTACAATACCTTGGCTTCAGTACTGGGTACTCTTTCTACCTTCCAGAGGACATCATCAGGTAAACAATCCTCCATTTGCACTGTGTCAGCAGGCTTTGTCACATATTCCATACTATGTACACTCTGTCAGTGTCAGTATCTGCTATAACTTCTCACAGACAGGCAACTTGTCTATAATACCAAATTGAAAGAGCAAGGGAACTTATTAAGGTTTGGACCAAATAACTCCTAATTACTATAAATCGTACTTTAGGTATCTCCTGAAATTAGGCCACTGGACTCACAGGATTAAACTATAAACAAAAACTAAGAAAAAGTAAATGTGTTACACAATTTAACCATCAAGGTCAAGAACATCTCATTAGGGATGTAACTAGGTGTATGTATAAGTGAATATACATCATTAAAAATACTTGCCCCTATCACAAAGAGCTTGGATTATAGGTTTCTAAACAATACAATGATCTAAAAGTTTATATTTTTTTCTTTCCCAGTTTGTGAAACTATACAATTCCGTGTAATGAAACTTGTTTTGGAATGCTTTCCACAATTAAAGACTGAATATTTGTAGCATGAAATATAGAGAACAAGACAGCTGTCATGAGATTTCTGCTAGCTTACTGTCATACTGTGATAAAACTGTGTTAACATAGCTTCTGCAATCATCTTTAGATATAACCAGTTTGCAAGATGTTGATACCAATTTCTGCAGCAGAATGAACATTATGGGACTCAAAAGTTTTTCTATGCTTGCTGTGCAATATTTCTACTAATAAGACTGATTGTAAACCTATTAACATAGTCAGCAAGAGCCAGAAGATAAGCATTAAGACTACAAGGCTTACAAAAACCACACCTAGTACCAAAGCATCTGAGATAAAAGAAGTAGATGCCAGTGAATGAAATATGATGCATACTGGAAGCACTGTCACTTGGGAGCTAATTTACTTCTAGCTGAAGTACTGCTACAAAACAGTTTCATGCCACAGAATGAAAATCGCTCCTCTTCTGTCACTGTCTGAGTAATATTGCACATATAAGATGAACATAAATTATATGCAAATGGTCCTCCAAGCTCATATTTTTGAAGCACACAGCAGTCTGTAAGAAAATTAAGTGTAGGTGTGTGTTCAAATTACTTTCTTACATAAGGTTGCTCTTTAGGTAAAAATGTGCAAGACATGAACAAGAGGGCACTGGGGAACATATCTTCGTTAAAAGGATTTATATTACCTTAACTATAGCAAATGCAATGTTCACAATTTTACTTAAAATTATTTTAATATCATATATATATATATATATATATTTATATATATATATATATATATATATATATATATATGTGTGTGTGTGTGTGTGTGTGTGTGTGTGTGTGTGTGTGTGTGTGTGTGTGTGTGTGTCTGTGTGTGTGTGTGTGTGTGTGTGTGTGTGTCTGTATGTGTATGTACTAGAAAAAATAGCTGAATAACTTAAAGTGGTAATGCCTGACAACATTTTTTTTAAGTTGCAGTTATTGCAGGTGACAAGTTCATAAATATTAAAAATATACTATTAACTGTGATATACATGTATTTGTAAAGTTCAAATAATACCTTATTGCAGTAAAAATCAGTAAAAACTAATATTTGCTGTTTGGTTAATAACATCCAGTAAATCTTTTAAGTGAAGACTCACACAGTGTTATGAATGGTCTCAATAATATCCATGTAAGCAGTGTGTCATGTGTACTGTTTTTGAACATGCAATCCGTGTTGCAATGTACCTCATGCAGACATTCATGCATGCTTTTCCTTATCTGCTTTGATTCTCTTAAATGGACCCATTTTCTGTTGAAGAGGGACGTTTGCACAAAATGATGTTAGCAGTCTCTCTCATACTGGTTATGAATATTGGTTATTAGTTATATTAAAATTGCACAATTAAAATTTTAAGGAGAAGTTACGATATGTTTTAGGTGAGAAATGGTTAAGGCACTGTGACAAATCAAAATGCTGCCAGCCTAGGTAGCTGGAATTTTGTAAATAATTATATGTCACTTGAAAATATTAATATGATTTATATAGAAATGTGACACTGCCAGCCCAGCTACCTGGAATTTTGTAAATAATCATATATTATTTGTGAATATTAATATGATCCATAGGTTTGCCTTACAAATGTAAGAGAACTATATGTTATATGCATATTAAACTACTGGTACAGAAGTGTGTGTTGAACTGTATGTTATGTACTGAGCTTCAAGAATGTAACCACAGTGTACCCTACTGGAAAAAACACAAATGTATATGGACTATGTACCTGTGCAAATATGTTTTTCATGGTAGAAGCTGCAACATATAGAGTTAACTTGCAAATCCTCAAGAAATAAGTTGAAAAGTAAAGTGTTTTACAATTGTGTTTCAGTGCAGCAAGGAGACAGGATGTCTAGAGCTAAATGTTTCTTTCTATTGTCTTGAAACAAAAATAATTACTAGGTTTAAAATGTAAAGTGTTTTTATTGCTCTGTTACTTCCTAGCAACTGCACATCTGAGAGCCAAGTATTTTTGACACAGTGATGTTGGTTTCTGTTAGCCTGGGAACTGAAGGCAGGTGACAAAGAGTGATGTCATCTGCTGACCCAGCAGTAATGTTTTGAGATTAATTTGGAAACTCTCTCACAGACTGTGCTTTTTGTGTTTGTCTTTGGACCTGGAGACATCCTCTCATCAGCACTTGCCTTGCTAATAGTAAGTAACTAGACTACAGTAATCTCTCTTAGAGATAGACAGGAATATAATAAGATTAGTTTAGATGTTTTCTGTATTTATTTGAGACTGTTCTGCAATGTTGTTTTAAAATATTTCCTGTGATTCTAAACTCAGTAGTCACTGTATTGAGTTATTGCTTATTGTCTTATTCTTCTATTATTTATTATTCAGTATATTTAAACATTTTAATTGTGGCTGGTTTGCTTAGAGATATTTAAGCTCTTAGAGCTCCTGTATATGTATTTGGTGACACTGTATAGGCCACTCCTAAATAGCCTTGAAAGTCTTGGTCACACTTACCATATCATACAGTAGGATTGGTCACCCTTTGGAAAAGGTCTTAAAGTAGCTGATAGGGGTTCTGGTGGCAGTAATATCTACATTATAGTCTGGGCAGAAGGGGGGCATAGCTAGTAAACCTGTGCCAGCCTTTCCCAGGTCAGTGTTTGTGTATAAATCAAATCTCAAAGTGTGTGTGTGTGTGTGTGTGTGTGTGTGTGTGTGTGTGTGTGTGTGTGTGTGTGTGTGTGTGTGTGTGTGTGTGTGTTTGTCAGCTACTTGGGCTGGGACACAAAAAGCACTGGTTGGACAGGCAGAGTGCTGGGAGGACTTGGCTTGGAACCGTCACTAAGGACTCAACTGTATACCTGTGCCAGTGGGAAGTCTTAATGGGGATCTGGAGAAAGAGGGAGAAATCAGCCCCAGACTGACTGTAATCTCTGTGTGCTCATAAGGGAAATTGTACTTTACTGTGTGTGTACTTGTCATCCTCCCAATGTGTACATCCTTCACCATTGCTAGTGGTGAGGATTGTGGCTCCTTGATTACTGGACAAGTGTAGGGGCATCACATATTAATTGGTGGCAGTAATGGGATATCAACATTACATATTAATTGATTGATAGTGGTGAGTTAACTACATCACATATTAACTGACTTGTAGTGGTGTGGATATTGAATTCCTGAAGCCTGTGTACAGCGGTCACTGTAGGTGTTTGCACTCTCAATCAGCCACACAGTGAATATTCAGAGTTCATATCACAATTGTTTTATTTATTTATTTATTTATTTATGTATTTGTTAGCTTAGTTAGTCAGGGAGAGCAGGGAAGCATGTCAGCAGAGGAGTATGGCAAGCTGACAAGGAGCCAGTTGGCTGAGGTGTGCCAGGCTAAAGGACTGGTGCATGCCAACCTGACTAATGCAGCCATGATTGCAGCTTTAGTCATAGCTGCATCACAGAATAGTAACCAGGAGAACAATCAGACTGGCTGTGAAGATGTACAACTCTCAGGGAATGGACAGCTCAACCTTTCCACAAAGGACTTAAATATCTGTCTGGAGTTAAAGAGGCTTGAGTTGGAGGCCAAACATTTGGAAATAAAATCAGCAGAGAGACTGAGACATCTGGAGGCTGAGGAGAATGAGAGGCAGAGGAAACATGAAAAGGAGATGTTGATTCTTCGCTAGAGTCATGAAGGTAATGGGGAAGAGAGTAACCAAACCCCAGAAGCAACAAAGGTCAGTAAATTTCTTCCACAATTTACAGAGGGGCATAATTTTGATAGTATCATTAATATGTTTGAGATGGTACGTAAATGGTATAATGTTGACCAATGGCCCTGGGTACAGTTCCTGACCCCCCTTACTCCATGGTAAATCTGTAACTGTTCTTTCCAAACTGTCTGATACTGACTGATTAAATTATAATGTAAAGAACTGTTTTCTAGAATGTTTTAAGTTAACACCTGAAGCTTTACGGAAAATGTTTTGTGAGCATAGACACAAGGCAGATGAAAGTGTGTGTGAATATGTTGCTGAACTAAGCACTTATTTTCATAGGTGGGTGAGTGGAAGTCAGGTCACCACTTTTGAAAGGCTGGCAGACCCTTTGGTGAAGGAACAAGCCCTTAGCTCTTTGCCTGAGGACATGAGAATCTGGTTAGCTCATAGACAATGCAGCACTGTATATGAGTTGCGGAAGAAGGGAGACCTATACCTAGCAAGCAGGGGATCACTGCACAGGAAATGCACACCCAGTGTGGCTCATGGGTCTAAGGAAACCCATGCTGGGCAGCTCAGACTGCCCCAACAGAGTCTGCCAGTAGCAGAAGAATCCATTAGTCCAGGTACACATCCGGAACCTAAGGTTAAATATTTTAAATGCAAACAGTGGGGCCATTTGGCATATAGATGTCTACAGGAGCAAGATGGGAAACAAAATTTGGGAGAGCCAGTAAGTGGGAATGACAAAATGCAAACAGTAGGTTGTCTTGAGACAACAAGTGTACCAAACTACAACAAGTGGTTATACCCTATCTTAGTGAATAGGAAAGAGGCCATGGCTAAGAGAGACATAGTCACTTA
This sequence comes from Protopterus annectens, assembly GCF_019279795.1. Taxonomy (NCBI): domain Eukaryota; kingdom Metazoa; phylum Chordata; order Ceratodontiformes; family Protopteridae; genus Protopterus; species Protopterus annectens. The sequence goes on along the minus strand of NC_056733.1, from coordinate 144,294,824 downwards.
CCTAACCATTGTAAAGCCTGCAATGGTTACAGAGGAGCACTACTTGCTTGGGCAGTCTACTCCAGTCAGCGCTTTAGGAAGGACCCCATTCCATATACCTTTGTCTAAGGTTCACCTTAACTGGGACTGTGGAAAAAGAAGCCTGCAAGTATGTGTGTTTGAGGATAGCCCTGAAGATGTCCTGATAGGGAATGATTCTGGTAATGCAGTACCATGTGTGCATGCAGTTAGATGCAGTCAGGCTTGGAGACAAGCATGTCGGCCTGATAGCCTGGGGGAAATCCAGACAGCCCACAGGCTTGCAGCCAGGACTGGTGATGTGTTTACTTCAGGGCAGCTACCCTGTAGCAGTGAGACTGAAGGTGAGCCACAGCTGCTTCTGGGCACTGATCTTCCCTTGGACAGAGTGACTGCAAGGGCAGAGGTGAGTAGTAGTACCCAGGCTGACAGTGAAGCACTGCTGTCAGAGGATGCCATACTTCCTGTGGAAGGGAGCTGGGAAGGGCTACAAAGAGACAGCTGAGATAGCTCAGCTCTCATACCCTACATTACAAGGCCTGAGAGAGTTAGCTAGATACGTGCCTGGTTGTTAAGGGAAGGGGGAATATTTATATTGGGACAAAGGGTTACTATATAGAGACTGGACCTCTGAGGGAGGGATAGAGGATGATAGAATGCAGTTGGTAGTGCCTACAGTCAGGTGACAAAGAGTGATGTCATCCAGCTGACCCAGCAGTAATGTTTTGATATTACTTTGGAAACTTTCTCAGAAACTGTGCGTTTTGCATTTGTCTTTGGACCTGGAAACATCCTCTCATCAGCACTTGCCTTGCTAATAGTAAGTAACTAGATTACAGTAATTTCTCTTAGACATAGATAGGAATATAGTAAGATTAGTTTAGATGTTTTCTGTATTTATTTGAGACTGTCCTGCAATGTTGTTTTAAAATATTTCCTGTGATTCTAAACTCTATAGTCACTGCTGAGTTATTGAGCATTGTCTTGTTCTTTTATTATGTATTGTTAAATATATTTAAACCTTTTTAATTGTGTCTGGTTTGTTTAGAGATATTTAAGATCTTAGAGTACTTGCATATGTATTTGGTGACGCCATATAAGCCACTCCTAAATAGCCTTGAAGTCTTGGTCACACTTACCATTTGGATAATAGTAGCATCACACAGTAGGATTCGTCACCCTTTGGAAAGGGCCTTAAAGTAGTTGATAAGGGGTTCTGGTGACAGTGATAACTACCTTATGGTCTGGGCAGAAGGGAGCATAGCTAGTAAACCTTTGTTCAATGTTTTCTTTTGTAGTTCAAGAGAAATTGAGAGTCTCCTTTCCCCACATTACTGCAGAGGTGTTAAAATTGTCACTGCACTGAGAGACCCTTGCAGAATCAATTCCTCTTAGATTACAAAAGAAAACCCCAAACAAAGGCCAGCAATGTAATTACTTCTCTGGCTGTAGCTAGATAACTTCTAAGTATAGTGTAAAACAAGGTCTTTGTCGAACATAAATGAGGGTGATTAGAGACAGAAAAGAAGCAGTCCTTATACAGAAGGTAAAGAAAATAACAGCAACTCACCCAAATCCCATTATATTCCAATGGCATGGGAATTCAAAGTTACTTCCTTATGTCTGGCATGAGTCATACAAAGCATTATGGTAAAGAGAAAGGTTTGAGGGAGAACAAAATCATATTGAGACATCAAGACCCATTGGTAGCCATGTTGTGGAAAACAGGATACAATTACAAATAAAGCACTTAGAGTGATTTTGAGGTATTAAAATAAGTCAGGAAACAAAGATAGAGTGAAAAAAAAAGATTTTTTTTTAGTTCTAATGTGGAGTTTTCCTTTAACCGTAATCACCTAAAAATACATAAAGTGTACTAGATAAAAAGCATGGATTCTTCTGTACACATAAGTTAAGCTTTCAAAATGAAAATACTACCAATACTCTTACATAACAACCAGCTAAATAACACACTTTAATGATGCATTCAAACTGCTTTATTCAAAACAGAGTAAGCACTTTTGTCTTTTCATATAAAGACTTCATCAGACTAAAATTAAAATATACTAAATGTATACATACACTTATTTAGTCCTCACATGACCTTTGCCATATGATCTTCAATGCTTAAATCATTTGTGCCTTAACATGCATTTAAAATTAACTGCATCACTAAGCCATAGCTTTATTTATTTATTTATTTATTTATTTAAATTACTGGATGTGGGTCCATTTTCAGCAGTAAAATAAACAGACAGTAGTTACATTGGATTACATAGTGATTAGCAATTTAACATAGAAATTTCTTACAACATATTTACAGAGGAAGAACATAGTACATCAGTAGACAACTAGAATCTTTATCTGTGAAGTACATAACAGGCATTAACAAATGTAACAATGAGATGTTCCTGCTGTATAATAAGTACTAGGCTTATGAGCATCTGAGCTTGCTATAATCAAGGTAGTTAGTGGAGTGGAAAGAAAGGTAGTAGTTGGATGGGGTGGATGATATTAGAGTGGGAGTTGCAAGGGCATAGCCAGCATGTTTTAGGTGCGTTGAAGTGGTGATGGCATGGAGGTAATTGTGGGTGGGGGTGGGAGTTCCATTTTGGCTATGCAAAAGAAAAAAAATAGTGCTCCACCAGCAGAGTTATTGGCTTTAGTGATCTGAAAGTGATTTTTGTTGCTGGATCTTAGTGGTCTGGTGGTGCGATAGGGTTGGAGTAGATTCTGGAGGGATGGGGTTGATACCACTGAAGGAGGTGAGGGAGTTCAAGCCAGCCCAGTTCAGCAAGTGAGAGACAGTGGTGACTACGGGGGATGCCGTGTGGGCGAATTTGGCTATTTTGTTGTAGCAGGTCTCTAGCTTGTTTAGATCACATTGCCTTAATTTGCTATTGAAATCTTTGCTGCTTTGGTGAGAAATTGTTTATTTCTGTATAATGCTCCTAGTTTTTGTGGACTTTTATGGTCATGGATATGTGAATGTCAAATTTTAGTTTATTGTCTATTAGCAATTTCCTGTGTTGAGTTGTGTATATAGTGCTGTTGTCTTTTGCTGTGATGTTAAAGTGAGAGTTGTTTTCAGTATGTTTGGTGGGTTGGAATATGAGTAGTTTAGTTTTGTATTAATTGGGCATCAGATAACCATGTTTCAACAGAGGAAAAGGCTTCCTGTGTGACTTTTGCAGTTTGGATGAGTGTGCCATGTTTGGTGGCAGAGGCTAGATTATTGGTGTAAGGATGGATCCTTGGGGAACCCTATGGAGACAGGTAGCTGGGGAGATATGTCATTCTGCTTGTTGGCGGTCAGACAGGTAACTCTGAAACCAGTTGGTGACTGATTAAGGATAGGTTATTGAGGACAGAGATAAGTTGTTTGTGTGGGACCATGTCAAATGCTTTAGATAGGTCTAGGAAAGTAGCAGAGGAGAGATAGCCATTGTTTTTATGCTGAAGGATAGTGTTAGTAAAGGTTAATCAAGATGGATCACTTGGGGGAGTTGTCTGCTGCTAATTTGGTGGTTTAAGTTTAGTTAAGAGATTTTGGCAGTGGGGAGATTACTAGTTGAAGGTGTGGGTTGGAGGGAGGGTTGTGTTGTTTAGCTAGTGATAGTATGGTTTGGGTGAAGTGTGTGTTGAATGAGGTAGCAATATTTTCTTTATGGAGGACCAGAATTGCTTGGGGCTGTGTTTTGAGGAGTCTAGGGCAGACTGGTAGTATTGGAATTTGTCCTGTTTAATTTCTGTCTAGCTGAGGAGCATTTCTGACTTAGTGGTTTTCTGTATCCATGGGGAGGATGCATTATGTGTGCATTAATACACATCTGTCAAATCAAATGTCTTTTTGTCCATCAATTTTTTCATGTCATCACCACTTCGGTTAATATTTAATAATCCACAAAACAAAAATAAAATAATTTAGAATTCTAATGTAAACATTAATGTTTAAATAAGAAAATCTTTACATTCACATACCTCATAGCACAATTATTTTCTTACATTCTTTTATTAAATCTACATAAAAACATTTTTCTTTCATAAAATGTAGTGCAAAGTACCTGGAAATGCAAACCATCTCTTTGACATACCATTAAATAACCTGTAGAAAAAAAAAAAACAATTGATCTTACAACCACCATTACCTTTCTTAATAAAGCTATACTGCATTAGTAGAAAAATAACAATTTCTTGTTCATAGCTTAATAGGTTCATAGGTGTTTACTAGGCTAACAACCACAAGGGCCTTTTTAAGCCTAGCCATGCATCCCAAATCTCTGACAAGTTCCTATACCCTTGATAAATGTAAGCATGGGCCTGTGAGATGAACCATTTGCAGGTTACCTGTTACCATTAGATACATAGTTGCCAAACCAGGGATGAACTTCCGGTTTCCCAATCCACTTGTCCAAGTTGCTCTTGAATTGGATTAGGGAGGAACTCTGCTTCACATGGATGGGGAGCCTGTTCCATAGATGGGGTAGTCTCTTAAATATATCCTATTTATATCACAGGCAAGGTTTAAGTCTTTAGAATGGGGAATTATTGCACTGTTTGTTTTGTGGATATGCAGGAGGTCCATCAGAGTGGAGTCTGACAATGCCAGGTATGCCAGGCATAGATCTCCCTTCAAAAGCCTGTAGGAGACAGAATACAGGGATAGGGCCTTGAGGCAGTCTGCATAGGACATATTACTTATGCCCTGTATTCTTTTAGTGAGTAACTTTCATGGACATTCCAATTGTTGGATATGCCTGGTTAGGGACATACAAAGGGAGCATTGTTCTCAATGACTGGCCTGATGAATGCTGAATACAGTGGAACAATGACTTCCCTGGATTTAGATGCTATACCTTTTTTTATAAGCTGCGCAACATAGGATGATTTCCTCACCACTGTAGACACATGTTGATCAAAGCCTAGATTACTATCTATGTGTGTCCCTAAGTCTCTGATGACTGGGTCATCTCTACGAGGTGTGTTGTCAATTTGATAGTTACCATGGATGGATGACTTCCCAAAAGATACTATTATGCATTTCTTGGCATTTAGTTTTAGCTCATAGCTCTGGCACCAGTTGTTTGTCTGTATCAGCCCCTCTTTTAGAACATTTGTGTCAGTGTGAGATTCAATGACAGCTCCTAATTTGCAATCACCTGCAAATTTATTCAGCCAAAGACCACTAACATTGGCCTTGACTTCTGAGAAGTAAATGCCAAAAAGTAGCAGTCCAGGGACTGATCCCTGAGGGACTCCGCTAGTGACTGGCCTCTTTGTAGAGGTGGACTCCCCAATTCTAACTTCCTGGGTCATCTCTCTGAAACAGTTGGCTATCCACAAGGTGACATATGGTTTTGTACCTAACCTCTTTAATTTGTCAACAATGCCTGAGTGGAGTATTGTGTGAAATGCCTTGGCCAAGTCAAGGTAGACAATGCAAATGATTTTGCCCTCATCCATTGCTTTGGTGACCTTTTTGAAGATGTCCACCAGGTTGAATAGGCATGATCTTCCCTTGACGAAACCAAACTGGGTTGGGTCCAGTGTCTGGATGTTTACTATATCTCTATTGATCATCTCCATGATAATTCTTTCCATGGCTTTATATATAAGACTGGTGAGACTTATGGGTCTGTAGTTTCCAAGGTCTGTAGATGGCCCACCTTTGTGCAGAGGGATAACTATTGCCTTTCTGCATTCATGAGGCACAAATCCTGTTTGGTGGCAACAGTTAAATAGCAATTCCAGAAGCCCTGACAGGTCATGTTTCATGCTATTTAGAAGGCATCCTGGGATATTGTCTGGGCCCATTGATGCAGTGCTCTTGGTCTTAGATAGAGCATTAAGGACCTGTTCTCTAGTAATAGTAAGGGGAGTTATATTTGATGATATTTCCTGAGTGATGGTTGAGGGGGAGAGAGGAGTAAAGTTGGAGCTGAATTTGTCATCCAGGAGGTTTGCTATATCTTCTGGTTCAGTATAGGTGGCTCCATTTACAATGAACTCTGCACACAACTATGTATTGTCTTTGAGGTTGTAGACATAGTTAAAGAATGGTTTGTGGTTGTCCTTGGCCTGGGAGGGCAAACGCACCTCAAATTTGGCTTTGTTAGACTTTATTTGTCCTCTGAGTTGTTTTTTTTTTTAGTCTGATGAAAGTGCTTTTATCCTGCTGCGTGCTCCACTTCCTAATTTTTGCCATGATTTTCTTCCTCCTGTTATACATCTGATTGATTTTGTGATTTCACCAGGGTGGCTTGTTTTTTGAGTTAGTTCTGTACTTCTTCCTGGTGGGTAGAGCTGCCTCTATGCAGCTATTAACATGCTTGTACAGGATTTCTGTGAACAGCTCTGCATAGGCAGAAGTGTTCTCTTGGTTTATGGGGGCTTGAAATGTTGCCAGGTTCTTACTTAGTAGCAGAAGGTTAGCCTTAGACTAGTTCCTGAATATCCAGCTTTAGCTGGGGGCTCAGGTTTTATTTTTACTTCAAAGGATACCATTTTGTGGTCTGACCTTACCAGGGAAGGCATTAGAGTAGGGAGTATGCAGCCATCTCCCATTTTAGTAAGGACAAGATCCAGTATGGTTTGCACCTCTGATTGGTATATTGGGTAGGGACTGTGGTGTGTGCCAGGGAGTCTGTGTTTACAAAATCCAGGAATCTCTTTGCATGTACGTTTGGTGTTGTATAGGATTCCCATTTAGTAGTGGGGTAATTAGTTTCAAAGATGGACCTAAACAGAATACTTGCTGGTCTTTCTTCTGACAAAGAAGATTTAGGTATTTTTGGAACTGGACAACAATCTAATGATACCAATCTTATTAACACAGATCATCCTGAACAGTGTTGTGATAAACTGTTTCAAAATCTAAACAAAAGTATGAAAACATTAAGATCCAATGTTTGGCATTTAAAATTATTCAAAGCATACATGGCTAAAGGCTTAACTTCCAGAGGACTCAGGGTGAAAATTCAGCATTTAGTAACTGAGCCTGATGAACAACTAACCAGTGAATGGTCTCTTATACAACAAAATTGTTCCATGAAATTCGTGGAAACATTAGCTAATTACTATGAATGTACCATTGAGAAAGAGACACTTATGGTTAGCAAATTATGTGATGATTGTAATGAATACAAAGACCAATTATTATTTTTTCCACTTTTTTGTCCAAACTAAGTTCAGATTTACTTAATTTTGAACACCAACTTAAAGAAAGGAAGCTTAAGAAATTCCAAAGAGACCAAACCGATTATGAAAAAGGTCAACCTTTTAGACATTCTAGACATGTTAGGTTTGAAGGCAGCTACCAGAAAAATAAACATTACCCCCAAACGGAAATGTTCAAAGTCCATTCTTAAGAAATGTAGTACTCTAACTGATTCATCAGAGGGTGAGTCCTCATCTGGCACTGATTTAGACATACAACACACCATAGACTCCCCTACCCCCAAACGTAGCAACAGTGGGGCCCCTTTAGGCCCTACAAGAGGAGAGGCAGGAAACATCGAAAAAGTCAGAAGCTTGGAGAATCTTATGGAATTGTTGACCAACAAATAAACGTACATACTAACACCAAAGTTTTAAATATTTCTGACACATTATTATCTGATTCACAAACTGCTCTGCTCAGTAAAGTTCTTTCTTTTATTCCCGTTTTTTTTTTTGTGTCTGAGGACATTTTTACACAAGATGTAACAGCATTTTGCAGATTGTTTAACCTTAAATTGCATTTTCAGGATAAAAACAGCATGATCACTTGGCTGATAATTTCGGATACCACAAATCCACCTTTGTTCCACCTATGCATCCTAGTGTAAGTCTTTTTCAACATAGTGTTCTCAAAGATCTACATTTTATTTCAAATATGATTCAACCTATGTTGAATAACATCTCTCAGATGGATTTGACTAGTTTACAAGAACTTATTGACAATAAAGAACTTGTAATCATCTCTGCTGACAAAGGTGGTGCTGTGGTAGTTATGAACTGGAATGATTATGATGCTGAGGCCCACAGACAGCTGGATGATGCTAGATATTATACCAAAATGCCTTTAGATCCAACATCCATGTTCAAAAAACAAATAGATACATTTCTAAATTCAGCATTGGAGAATAGCATTATTTCATCTAATACCTTAAACCATCTGACCATCACTGATCCAGTTAGCCAGTACATTTATTTTTTGCCCAAAATTCATAAAGATCCTTTGCACCCACCAGGTAGACCAATTGTGGCTAGAAATGGTTCTCTTACTGAACCTCTTTCCGAGTTCTTAACTAAATATCTCAAACCTTTGTTAAAATGGGTAAGATCCCGGATCCAAGACACTATAGAATTTTTGGGCATTATAAATGATATGCAAATCAAAGATGATTGATGGTTATGTACCTTGGATGTCAGTGCATTATATACTAACATACCACATTGGGCAGGGTTAGATGCAATTGAATACTGGTTATACAAATTACAACTGTATAAACCCTTCTTTAATACTTTCCTTATATGCCTGACTGAACATGTTCTCACTAAAAATGTATTTTACTATGGCAAACAATGTTATCTCCAAGTACGAGGTACTGCCATGGGTGCATCCTTTGCCCTAATATATGCAGATTTATATATGGCATATATTGAGGAACAAATCATTTATGATGATGCACACAACCTCTATTTGACAGAGACTGATATTTGGCGTAGGTATTTGGATGACTGCTGGATGGTGTGGAGGTCTGATGTTGAATACTTGCAGGAATTCGTTGAATATCTTAATGACAATAAATGGGGTTTACATTTCACCATAAATTTTGATCAACATAAGATTACTTACTTGGATGTATTGATAACTAGGAATACAGACAATACCCTTAGCACACAAGTATTCAGGAAACATCCAGAATATAACACCTTACTCCACGCATCCAGCTTTCATCCAAAACATATAGCCAAGAATATCCCGAAGTCACAATTTATCAGAATGAGATGCATTTCTTCAGAGGATAACACTTTGAAGGCTTTTCATCATGATATGATCAACAGGTTCAAGGGAAGGGGCTATTATATGGGTTATGTTATTACTGCTAGCAATCATGCATCACAGCTCAACAGGAATGACCTCCTCAGATACAAAAGAAAACCCCAGAGAAATACAAATACTTTAAGATTCACTACTACTTATGGTAGAAATACTAACAAACTAATTGATGCCATTAATCGACATTGGAATATTATTTTAGCGGATACTGCTTTGTCTCAACATTTATCTGAAACATGTTTGTTTTTATTCAGAAAAGGTAAAAATTTGGGAGCTCACTTCAGTTTTTATAAGCATCACTCAGAATCCAAAAAGTTACACATGATTCAAACTTCTATATCAGGGGACAAACTTGTGGGTTGTATGCCCTGTGGCCATTGCAGTAATTGTAAATATGTGCTGAAAATGAAACATTTTTCTAGCAATAATACCAGTAATATATATGATATTCAGTTTTTTGCAAATTGCAATACAGACTGGATTATATATATGGCCTCTTGTAGCTGTCATGCATTTTATATTGGTCAAACATCTAGACCTTTCAAATTGCGTATCTCTGAACATCATAGTGATGTCAAATGCAAATGCCCCAACAATGCCTTATACAAACATACCCTCAAACACACCACAGCCAGTTTTCACTTTACAGTCATTGATAAAATAATTGAGGATAGAACTAATAAATCAAGATGGCATACTAAACTGAATGCAAAAGAGAAAAAATGGATTGTCATATTGGGTGCATTATTTCAGCCTGGTCTTAATGAATATTTATGAGTACATGTATGCATATTCATGAGCTCACCAATGAAATCTTGTTAAGAATTATGTTTTACTATATAAGAATCTCAGAATGGTTATGTAGTTTTACACTGATGAAGGCTAGTTAAATACCATAGTCGAAACCAGTCTGTTTATGTTTTTGTGGTTCTTCATATTATAACTTATTAAACTAAGTTTCACAGCTCACAGTTTCTGGCTTCTTCTTTTTTGTAATTAAAGTCAGCCATGAATATGGTAATGGATTGGATGGTTAGTGTTTCTAATAAGTTTAAATACACGGTATGGGTTTTCTGGGACATAGAGGGGGGACCTATAGTTTGCAAGGAAGTGGTATCGGATTTTACCTATGGTGATTTGAACATGGAGCAGCTCAAGTGCATTGTCCTGTTTGACCAGCTTTGACATATATTTATTTTTGATGTAAATAGAGATGACTCCAATTTTATTCCCTGCCTGTAAAGTAGCTGCCCTAAATGTGTGAAAGGCATTATAACCGGATTCACTTCAGAAGCTCGAAATACTGAGATATTGAACTTCAGTATTTCGAGCCCAGAAAGCCGAATCCACAAAACCATGAAAACTCAAAACCGCAAAATTCAAAATCTCGCACACCAGAGATTTTGAATTTCACAGTACTACTGCACACACACACACACACACACACACACACACACACACACACACACACACACACAAACAAACTCTCTACTACATGAAAGCAGGGGGGCAAACCGTCCTGCACCCCCCATGTGGGGGGCTGCACACCCACACCCCCTCTACTTAAATATTCTCACTCTGAGGTCGCACTACATATAAACACACACAAAACACCACCACACAAGCTACATTCTCTTCACACACACACATCACAGCAACAAAACACACTGACACACACCACAGTCCCTACCCAAAACCCTTAACACACACACACACACACACACACACACACACACACACACACACACACACACACACACACACACACACACACACACACACACACACTTACCTGAATACATAACCACAACGAAAGTTCAGAAGTGTGAAATTCAAAACCTCCGGTATTTGAGGTTTTGAATTTCGCGCTTCTGAACTTTTGCTGTTCTCAGGATTTGGCTTTCTGGGATCAAAATACTAAAATTCAATATTTCAGTATTTCAAGCTTCTGAAGGGAACCCTTATAACCTTGCACTGTTGATGTGCTCTCTGTGGGTTTAAACCACATCTCAGTGAATGCACAGACATTAGCATTCTCTAGGGTAAAGAGAGCTTCTAGTGAGTGGAGTTTTCTGTTTAGGCTCCTAGCATTGAACAGTAATACCTTTAGATTTTCTTGGTTTTGATTTGCTATGTCGAAAAAACTTTCAGTTTAGCATTGCCTAAAAGAAGGCACTATGGGGGAAGACAATATTTTAGCTAATATTCGAAAGCCTAGAGGGGAGATATGCAGACCACCCTGGCAAAGCAGCATGGCCTGTTGACCATCTCCTTCCATGCTGACAAATATTGCACCCCTTAGAATGACACCAGAAAGTAAGCCAATTATTAAAGTCAATCATCTTTTTTCTGTATTGTGGCATCATCCTTGGAGAAGGTAAAATGCTGCTCAATGCTAGGTTCATACCAGCTTGAGACATCTATAATGAGACCTCTATGATGACTCTCTTTATATAGTCAATGGAGGTATGTCTCAGGTCATTTACTCCCACATGGACTATGACTGAATCATATTGGTACTTGTGGTCCAATGATCTGAGTGCATGTGACGGATGCTAGCCCCTGATAAGCAACTGACCATAACTTTCTCCTTACTCAACCTGGTGAGAGGGACATCAGTGTGTCTCATGATGGAGTCTCCAATGACTAGAATGTTGGATTGTGCATTGACTTGCCTTATGGGCTTATAGGTAGAGTCTCCATGAGATATAGCTCTATATGTTGATGTGGGTGTTGTTTTGAAAGAGTGCATTAGGGGTTGCTGAAGGCATTTCTTATGTGTAGTTCGTCTAGGAGGTCTTTGTGGTTTAGGAAGGTTACGTGTAAGTGCCTCAGCATATCTGTGTCTATTTGTCTGCTTTGAATTGTGTGTGATGGGTGCAGCATGTGTACTACTGACAACCTTATTGACATTAGGAGTACTTTTATGTGAGAGCTTTGCTTCCAGTGACATTGTGTAAATACATCTCTCACATACCATATCAGTTTGTTTGTGAATTAAATGGTTGTCAGTAAACATGAGGTAATTTCTATATTGCCTCAAAATGCCCATATCCACCAAGCTACAAAAAGTTGTAAAACATGCATATTTGTGGCATAAACACTGTGGTATGATGTATGTTATGAAGGAAAACGTATGTTGACCATTATATGTAAAAATGTTTATGGAATATAACATTGTTGGAAAGATTTGTTATATATGCAACAAAAAATAATGATAAAGTTTAAGAAAGCAAAGGTAAACACTACTTTTAGCATTAAATATGGATTACTAAAATATGAGAGTGCCTGGTTTATCTCACTCAAAATGGGTCTATATTATAATCGCAAAAGTTTAATAGTTCGAATGCATAAACATCGAACTGTATGCATCGAACTATTAAACGACTGAAAACCTATACAAATATTTTTAGGACCAAAAAAAAAAAAACTAATGAGTGTAGGCAGGGGGCCAAGCCCCCTGCAACCCCCCCCCATTATATACCAACTTTGAGATCACGATACAGTGTAGGAAAGGGAAGTCTTCCCTTTCCGCACCATACTCCATTAAAGTGCGATCTCGGAGTTGGTATATTTAAGTAGCGGGGGGTGTGGGGTATGCAGGGGTGCTTGCTCCCCTGCCTAAACACCCTTTACTTGTTTTTTTTTTTTTACAGGGTCTGCTAGAATTTTGATGGTTTAATGTTTTGATCACTAAAGTTCGATATTTAGTGATTTGAATCATTAAACCTTTGAGATTCTAATATAGACTCCACAAAAATATCTTTTACTGTAGAATTAGAAAACTTGGTTTATTATTGTGGCTTTTCCATTCATCATAAGACTGTTTCCCTAAACCTATAGTAAAAGAAACTTCAAGTATCACACACTAGTCTTCCATATTGTACATATACGTGTATGTGTGTGTGTGTGTGTGTGTGTGTGTGTGTGTGTGTGTGTGTGTGTGTGTGTGTGTGTGTGTGTGTGTGTGCGTGTGTGTGTGTGTTTCTCTCTCTATCTTTCTCTCTCTCTCTCTCTATATATATATTTATATATATCTATATATATATATTTATATATATCTATATATATATCTACACTGCAGTGGTGGTGCTGCTGTAGCATTGTCGCCTCACAGTGTGACGTTGTCCTGTTCAGTTCTCAGCTAGAGCGTCTTCTGTGTGGGGACATGCATGAATGGGCGTACCTTTGTTGAAGGTTGTGCATCAGAGCTGGCAACTCTGCACGTAAAAATCTACTGCCAATCATTAGCGGTCCGGAGTTCTGCTGTGGCGACCCCTAACTGGGAAAAGCTGAAAGACACAAACAAACAAACAAAATAAATATATATATATATATATATATATATATATATATATATATATATATAATATATATATATATATATATATATATATATATATATATGCAGACATACACACACACACACACACACACACACATACACACTCACACATTCGCATGTACAGTGCTAACTGGATTTGTCTGTGGCATACAATGCTAACAGGATTTTCCTGTGGCATACCTCACAACCTCTTAGAGCAAGAAATCCGGACAAAGTCATAAATAATGGGGGGGGTCAAAGGCCCCAAAATGGGGACACTTTTTAAATATTACCCTTATAAACATAGAAAGTTGATAGAATAACAGGTTTTACACTAGCATGCATTTTACTAAGGGGTATGAAGTCTGAAACTCAAATCTATGTCATTATTTTCTGACTTCAACCCTCAATGATTTTCCAAAGATTTGCCAGAAAACCCACTTTTATGAGAAACAGACCAAAATTATGAAGCAAAAATCTGGACATTCTGTGAAAATCTGTCAGTTGAGAGGTATGTCCAGGTCATAAAAGCTGTCTTAGCTTTAAGATGAGTTTTATTTACAGGGAAGAACAGAGGACCATAAAAAATAATATTCTTGCAAAACAGTGGATGGTAAAACAAAAAAAAAAAATAAAAAAGCAGTCATGAAGGCACTGCTACTTGTCTTCAACAAATGTTCTTGTAAATGCAATTCGAGATTGTCCAGTCATTTTGCAAGTGTACACAGATCATTTCCAAAGCTCAATTCAATGCATTCTCTTTTCATTCAACAAAATATCAGTATTCAATAACAGTTTCCCCATAACTGACTAGTAAAACTTTCAGTGCATACAGATACCAATCTCATCCCTTCAGCAGTCTCTCCCATACTGGCAGGGGTAATTCCATTAGTTTATTTTTAACAAAACAATAGCTCTTAATCATTGTCCAGATTCCACAGACAAATTCCAGACTGTAGTCGTCCTTCACACATAGAGCCTGGAGACTTCTCATTAGAGTTCTCTGTAGGCACAGACAGCAGTAATCTGACTCCATCAAGAGGTAAGGATATCCTACAAAGGCATGTGCTCCTTATTAGCTGCTAAAGAGAAACTTTTTCATGATTTGACTAGATTCCTCAGACCCAAAACTGTATTCCCTTTCCACGGCACACCATCTGATAAAGACAACCACAGCCAATGCACAAACAACAGATGTAACAACACAACACATTCTCTGCTTCTCAGGCTCAACATTGACTATGAAACTTCTGATTGTTGTGCACATTGACATCTTTATGGTACATGTATTCTTTCAGTGAGTTATTAGTTAGATGTGAGGTCAGTATCCTGGACAACTCACCTAGAGGGCAGTTTTCCCAATTCATATATCTCTCAAATGATATAAAAAAGTTTCCATAGTGTATTTCATTCAGAGTTTTTTTTTTTTTGGATGTGCATTGTTTTAGGAGATTTTCAGAGGTAGATGCTTGGTTTTGTGTAGTGTATCTTTATTGTTGCAGTCTGAGCAGGTGTTGGCCAGCAGTTGCACTTCTTTCTAGGAGGCTGAAAAGTTGGCGCTTAGTGGTGTCACTTCTTTCTAGAAGAGCAGTAGTACGGTTCAATAAAGCCTCAGTCTTTCTAGCTTCAACAGAATAAAGCTACAGTTTCATTAATAAGATGTTTAACTTTATCAAAAGAAATAACTTCCCAAAGTAACCATATCAACTGCCACAGGGATCCCCTTTGCCAGAGAAAATCCTCATGTGAGTAAAATACTATTTATACTTATAATACACTTTATTATACACTCTGAGATAAGTTATTAATTCAGTTTAGTTTAGCAAAGAGTCAGTATTTTCCACTTTAAGACGTAGCACTACATTAACTTTGGAATGCTTGCATTCCTTTTTGGGCTGTAGAAGAACAATTCAGGCAGAACACTGACTTTAAGACAATTGGAAAAAAGTTAAAATTTATAATAAAAACTGAATTTCTGCCCACTTTATCTATTAATGAAACAATTTGCAGGGCCAATAATCTTAAAAATGGGCCCTGGAACTAGCTTTTTAATTTTAAGTCCAGGGTAATTTGAACCCAGGACCCTGTGCACTAGAGTCAGAGAAACACACCACTACACCAAATCTCCTAAGGAAGAAAATAAATTATCTTGCAAAAGTGTGTGAAAGAACAAAAAGAAAGAAATACATCCCCACTTATTTCAACAATTGCTCATGTAAGTGATTGAAATTCAGTGTGTTTATAACAATACATATACATTACTTCTAAAGTTCAATTCGATGTAGTCTATTTTTAATCAACATAATGTCATTATTCCTTCTTACTAATTACACGCTTTTTCATTTCACTACTCTTTACACAAGGCAGGGGTAATTCCATCAGCTTCTTCTTTTTCTTTTTTTTTTAATTTTATTTATTTAGTTAGTTATTTTTTTATGAGATAACAGCTCCTATTCCTTTTCCAAGTTTTAGGGAAATCTTCCAGCCTGCCTTCATCCTTCAACACACCAGTGAAAAATCCAGTGATTAGAAATCTATATCCCTGAAGAGGCAGTGGTCATGATATATGTAAAGCAGCACTTATTGGCTGCAATGCAGAGGCTCTCTCTCTGGTTTGTGTCACTCCATTAGGTTCAGAACCTTTGAGCTTCAATTCCTTGGCTCACCGTCTGATACACCATGCACAACACCACAACAAGCTGTGTGCTTCTCAGGCTGAAAACTCACTATGGCAAAGTTAAAGTATAAATGATTAAATTCTGTGAAAACTGTGGTATAAACAGTGCCTCTGTCTGGAAATCGTTTTGCAAATAAATCTATAAGAGCTACTTTTCTTTTACTTTACATGGGAATGCTGTTTCTTCTGTAAATGTAAATGCTCATTTAAGACAGAGAACAACTTTTTCTCATAAGAAGAGCAAGCTTGCTGAATGAAGTAATAACAGATGGCTAAAAGAAAGGCTGACGAAAGTTCAAGGATAGAGTATTTATCTTTAAAACTCATTGACTAGAGCAGTAACTCAGGAAGAAGGCATAATCCACAGTAAAAGAACCAGATTTGAATTGTTCTTCCTGAGAACTCCAGAACTGACTTATTTTCAGAGAATATTCCCAGAACTGTAAAGTGTGTTTAAGGTACTGCTGTTCGCTAACCAACAATATTTTTGTTTACTTGGAAGAACATGCACCTTATGCATAATAAACCACATTACATTTTATAAGAATGTGTCCAAGTTTTATTAATTTTCCATTTTGGTGGATTGTGGTTGGACAGTTATTATTTTAAAAATCCTGAGACGTAACACTGTAAATATGTTTGCAACTTCTCTAAAAGGAAGATTATGTCTTGCAGTAATCTTAAACTATTCCCAAAAAGACAGAGACAATCTTGCAGTGTGAAGGGACTTGTAAAAAGAAGCCATATCCCAAGATGATCACCGTGAAGCAATTACTACAGTTACTAGCTACAGTGAAAGAGATAACCACCACTGCCGAGTTGATGGTTACTCCAAGGACAGCACCATCATTAAAGCAGGTCTCCTATGATGATTACCTTCAGCCATCCTTTACTATCCTAAAGTGGTAGGCCCACTATGAGGGATGAAATAAAAATGACTGGGCCAGGATCCTGTCACTCCAGTCAGCTGGAGAACATGCGGCAGCCTTCACGGAGAAGGAGAACTCTGATTACTGGGACTGGAATAAAGTGAGTAGGCTTTACTTGCCAGAGCTGGTGTTACCACAGAGACCCAAGATCAAAAGTTTTATAGCCATGCATTTTCTCATAGCAAAAGAGTAAGGTCATACATATGCAACCTGAAATAAACCATTAATTTATCATTGGAACCAGAGGGTCAGCTTAATAAAAATGAAAGAAACAATAGCAATTAAATTCAAAAGATGTTAACCTGATGCTTTAAGAAAATGGGTGCATCAAACTGAATCTAAGCTTTGCTGGGCTAGTAGAAAGACTATTATGCCATGGATCTATGTATAAGGTTTAACAGTCTAGACATGAGGTAAAGTCTATGTCAAATGGTAAAACTCATGTGGCTTGACTTGCAACAAGACAGCAGCACTAGACTTTGTTGGTAGGCCCTTCTCTCTCCAATCATAGGTTCCATGTCCAAATTAAAGATGGTTCAACCCGCCACAATGTGGGAGGACTATTGAGAGCTTACAGGCTATCCACTGTTCATGAAAATGAGGGTTTAACTGAGAGGGGTCACTGTAGCATAAAGTAGCAACTTCCACCAGTTATAAAATATAATTAAGTGTAAATGGTGACTAACTAATTTATATAAGCGGAAATGGCATTGTAAATAATATGTAATAACTTTTACTTCTAACTACTGTGCTATTATTTTAAGCAGGAATACATTTTCTTCTGTTAATGTGCATGTTGCTTTAAGACAGAGAAGGAGATACATCTTTTTGTATCAGGCAGAGTGGGTGTGTTGAATGAAGTAGTTATGTATTGATGAAAAACAAGTTTGAACAAAGCCCAAAGTAATGTTTGCAATTTGTGAGGAAAGCTGAGTCACCAGAATAGCAGCTCTTAGAGAAGACATCAACAGTAGTCTAAGGGGCCTTAACAGGAGAGACTGGAAATTATGCTACCAGAAGGAACTTTTTGAGACTGTCTTCAGCATTAATGTGCTTTTTAGGTACTGTTGTATTGTGAGTAAAACCACAAGAATTTTTTCATGTTTGCTTGAAAGGGTCTATATTACATTATCAAAGTTTCAAAACTTTGAATCTGATATGGTTAACACCATATAATCGAAGTCCTGAAACATCAGAAATGTAATAAAACAACAACCTACAAAAACAAACAATTTAAACACTCTAAGCAGGGGGGCAAGCCCCCTGCACCCCCCACACCCCCGCTACTTAAATATACCAACTTTGAGATCGCACTACAGTGCAAAAAAGGGAAATCTTCCCTTTCAGTGCTGTATGGAGATGTCCGTTAAAAGATTCAAAGTTTCAAGACTTCAATCATATGGTGTCGACCATATCAGATTAGAAGTTTTGAAACTTCCATCTTCTGATACAGACCCTGCTTGGAAGATCAACCTGTATTAAAGTGCATAATAAACTGTTGTTTTACAACACAGCTCACCAGTCATAATATCCCACTATAAATATGCATATCTATTAGTATCTATATGACTGTGAATATGTATACATATCCATCCATTCATCCTCAACCCCTTTTCCCATTTTTCACATGTGGTCAGGGTGTCACTTCAATAGTGGCAATTATCTTCAGCCAAGGTTCACACAACTGAGTGTCTAGCTCTGGCATGGTAGTTCATCCATACCAGTCACTCAGACAGAAACTTGCATCTACAGCTAATTTATAATGTCTAATCCACCTACTGCATGTCTTTGGAATGTGGGATGAAACAGGAGTAACCGCAGGAAACTCACACAACCACAGGGAGGACATGCAGACTCCGCACAGAAGGCACCCCACCTGCGGATTGAACTGCAGAACCTCTTGCTGTGAGGTGACAAGGCTAACCGCTGATATATAGATATATGTGTACATATGGTTCTACCTGACTTCGTCGACAGCGCAGAAGACCGACAGCGGAATTCGGAGCTCCAGAAGATCGAAAACGAAGAAGACCGGCGCGAATCGCGAGTGGCAGAACATCGACAATGCAGAAGACCGACACGACGGATGACAACACCAACGCCGAGGATGCCGACATGGGGAAAGGCTGTGTGAGTATGCGGTAGTGACGGACGTTAGGGTGCGAGGCAGGTAAGTGTGGAGATTGACGGTCTGTGGGGATAGGGGTGGGTTAAGTGAGTTAGGGTTAGGGAGCGATAGGGGTGGGTTAAGTGAGTTAGGGTTAGGGAGCGATAGGGGTGGGTTAAGTGAGTTAGGGTTAGGAGCGATAGGGTGGGTTAAGTGAGTTAGGGTTAGGGGGCGATAGGCGGGTTAAGTGAGTTAGGGTTAGGGAGCGGGTAGGTAAGTGTGCGATAGTACGGACCTTAGGGTTAGGGTAAGGTTTAGTGTGGGCTTGTAAGGATTTTGGTGTGCTTGTGTTGTGTGTGTGGTTTGTGGAATGGGGATGTGTTTTGTTTTTAATTGTTATTGTGGTGTGTGCAGTGTATGGGGTTTCGTGTTTGTGTACCGTCGGTTATTTCGTTGTCGGTTATGTGTGGTTTCGTGTTTATGGACTGTCGAATATGTGGTGTCGGTGATGTGGTTGTCGGTGTTGTGTGGTTTCGACTATGTCAGGTAGAACCGTATATATACATATACACACACACAAACACACACACATATATATGTATGTATATCCATGCATCAACAATATTGAATGGTAACTGACCAAACACAGCTGATAAATCAGCAGTTTTAGGAAAACGAAAAAAAAAAAAAAGGAAAACATGTTTTTCTGAATGGATGTAAATCCTGCTGCACCTCATAACCCCTGCTAATTACATATACACATACCAAAGACATGCAGTAGGTGGTGTGAACGACCTGAGACATACCTCCCTGGACTACATGAAAAGAGACATAGAGGAGCGCTCTGATCATGTAGCCCAGGCCGGTATGATCCTGAGTAGCATCTTGTCTTCACCAAGAATGATGCCACAGTATAAAGATAAAATGATCAATTTTAACAAATGGCTAAGATATTGTTGTCGTTCAAAGGGGATCCAGTGCTTGTCAGCCTGGGATGACATGCTCGACAAGCCACACTGCTTTGCCAGAGACGGCTTGCACCTGTCGCCCTTAGGCTTTCGAATACTGGCCAAGGCTCTTGCCACCCCCATTAGTGCCTTTTTACGGCAAGGCCCAAAAGACAAACCCACCTCCATAAACAACATAAGAAACCAAAAACTGAGGGTAATGCTACTCAATGCCAGAAGTCTAAACCTCAAAATGCACGCACTCGAGGCACTCCTCAGCAAGGATACCCACACCTCCAGGTTAGTGGCACAGCACGAGGCCTTGGAGACCATCCATGTACAACTAACAGTGGGCAAAGCTGCTTTTCAGATTGTAGCTTGCTACAGATCACCCACCCTGTCTCAGGACCCCACTCAGCATTCCTGAGAATATTGGAAAATATGAAGGTCCTACCAAACACCATGATATTGGGTGATATCAACTACCCAAACATTGTCTGGGAAAACTACTCAAGTACAAACTCCCTTGCCCAACACTTACAAGAGTTTATAAACTCAAATGCCCTGGAACAACTGGTCACCACTTCCACAAGAGGTGACAACATATTGGACCTGATCATCACCAACATGGGGGATCAATGTTCCACACCAGAGGTAAACACCTCACTGGTAAGATCAGACCATAAACTAATCACACTGGACATCCACATTCCGACCCCACCCCCAGTCAAGGAAACCACTGTGAAAAACATTTCAAAAGCAAACTTCACACTTCTCAAGACCAAGGTGGAAAGTTTCTAAGCCCCCCTGCCAAAGGATAATGCTGCCCAAACAGCAGAATCCTTTACGAATGCATTCTATGAGCACATACAGAAATGCATGGATCGAGCCATCCCAAGTAAAACCAAGACTCATTCCTCCAAAAAGAAGAAACCAGTCTGGTGGTCCCCGGCCATAAATAAGCTATACAACAGAAGGAGGAAACTATTACAGGATAGAGCAAAATCCCAAAAAGGGAAGGCATCCCTGATCAGTATTAGCAAGAAACTATGATCCCTCATAAAATCATCCAAGGCCAACTTTGAAAGAAAAATTACCAAAGACTTTAAAGACAATCACAAAGGCTTCTTTGGCTATGTCAAGAATCTAGGTGGCAACTCTCAGATCTGCTCTGAGCCAGTGCAAAATGGCAAAAAATACAATGAACCAACTGACATTGCCATCATCCTGGCTGACAGGTTCAGTGCAAACTTTACCCCCCACCCACCCCCAAAAGGGCCCGTGTCCATCCCAGAAAACAGTAGAGCCCCAGAGACTCCCCTCGCTCTGGAATAGAATCCCAATCTTTGTTAGGCAAAGCCCCTCACTGACTCTCTTTAAGAGAAATCTTGATGAGTGGATAGGAAATCGTAAATTTACCCCTGAGATCACTTCAATGGCCCTGCTGGACAGAGGCTCAGGAAACTAATCTTAAAGTGAGGCAAAAGCCAACACATTCTGGCTAGGCTTATAAATGCCCTTGGGCAGATAGCCTAGTACCTACCTATGAACCTATGAACATACCAACTCCAATATTACACTACAGTAAGGAGGGGCACATTTTTTGATCCCCACTGTTCTGTGTTTCTGCATAGAAAAAAAGTCCCTTTGTGCAATAAGCTGATTTTTGATTAGTTGTGCTGGCTTTTTTTTTTCTGTTTGACATGTCCTTCTGACAAATTATGTCTTCCATAATACACACAAGCATACACACACACACACACACACACACACACACACACACACACACACACACACACACACACACACAAACACACACAAAATATGTATCTCTGCGAATATGGGAAACACACACACACAACTGAATATACCTGTGTGGGCATGGGGAACTTTGACAATATCATTTGTATTATTGAAATAATATTGTAAGAATCCACTTTGTGAACCCTCAAAGTACTGAACTGACCTCACAATATCCTAGCAAATATTGCTTGAAAATTGATAGCTTAACATAAGCTCAAAGAACAGCTTGAACTTGCAGAGTTAAAATTAAATAGAACAACCACCCTACCCCCTTACTTTATTAGAATGCTGCATTTCAGAACATGGGTCGTCAATGACAAGAGTATGTGAAAATCCTGTCGTACTGTTTTCCTCTGAGGATGCAGACTTGGAGAAGGTGAATACAGTACACTTCAAGCACAAGCATGTCGCTTCTTTTGGAAGTGAGGAGCAGAACACAGGCAACAGGCAGTTCAAATGGGTGTGCCTTAGCAGATGCAAAATATAGGTAAGATCACATTGAGCAACTGATAGGATATCACTTGATGATTACAACCTATATTAAAATTGTGGAGATACACAGTAATATACTGGAGCATAGATGTTTTCAAAGTGGGAAGAGGGGCTTGCTTCCCAGCAGAAAATGACAGCAAACAAAAAAAATCTAAATATTGTTCCTTTTTATTATTGAGAATAGATAATCAGAAATGGACAGATATGATTTTACTGTATTCTTATCACTAGTGGTTATTTTTCTATAAGTATGTGTTTCATAAAAGCATAGAAACAGGTGAGGCTTAGATCAGAAAAAAATATTGGCATCTGTTTAATTCTGCATTGTTGGGAGAAGCTTCACGATAGGCAATTCTAATACATTTCATTATTCCCTTTGTGGCAACATCAGTCAGTGCTGTATTAATCTTTTTTTTTTAATTAGCACAAGGTCTAACAATATGCAGCATTTTGAGGATTATACCTTTATGAAATGCCGTTCAGTTGATCTCGTGCACTGTGACCTCATCTATACCTGCATACAGTTTGTTTTAACCTATGGTCAGTACGTCTCAGCTAATTCATTAATAATATCTAACTCAAATGCCTAGACCTATTTCTAAATGAGTTATTAAGGGAAACTGCAGCAAAGATAATGGCTTCCTTCCTCCTGCCTCCCTTTGTCTTTCCTTCATCTTGATAATTATTGTTTTTACATTTGGAATGTATAGCTAATTATTTATCTGTTACAATCAGTCCCTTTAAATAGGACATTATATTGTGGATGATTCCCAGACAGGAAGGTACTCCATGGTAACCTTAGATTAGGAAGGAGATGGCTAATTTGCTTTTGTTACAGCACAATCATCAGTGAGCAGAAAAAAAACAAATGTGCTTATATTCCTCCTTCATGCCTGTAGAAGTAAATGTAGTGTGTTTTATCTGCTCCTCACTCAGAGTGAATTATGAAAAGTGAAAGAATAGAACTTCTCTTTCTCTGGGTTAAACTTGTCATGGGCATGTATACGTTCACTTTGATAGAAGATATATTGGATACATTTTTGTTCTTAGAAGATACAGCCATCAAAATAGCACTGACAGCTCGATATTATAGGATGATCTGCAATAGATCAAACGTGACTTACACGATATTACCAACTCAAACTTTTAAATGTAAACAGATGCAAAGATACAACTGGGGAATTTACGCACACAGGTCAGATTACTGTTATATTTATCAGAATATAACCACTAGTCATATCTGCACAGAAGTATATCCAAAAATATGACATCTCTTGTACTTGCTTAAATATTCAATAGTACAGCTCAAAAGGGATCTTTCTGGGACTCTGGCCAAATCACTGTTGATGTCGGTTCTTTTATTTTTTCTTCTTCATAAAGTGCAAAGTGATAATGAAGTGATATGTAAATAAGATGCTACAGTTGGTTTCATGGTGAGGAGGAATAATAGACTGACTGCAACCCAAAAGGTGCAGGTTCAAATTTCAACTTGGGTGCTGGAGTAGCCAACAAGGGCAGCACATTGGTCAGGTATGTTACTTGGCTAACTTAAGTCTCATTGACAATGTAATCTTCACTTGTATTTGAGCTGGCATGCACAAGCACATAAGGCAAAAAGTGTGCATTTCATATTACACTTACCAGTGAATAGGTTAGGACAGGGAAAAGAAGAACCTTGTCGGCTGCCTGGGAAACATCTTTCCTTCTGTTACCACCTCTTGCCCCAGTCCCTTAGGAATATGAGAAGTAAAGGGAATTCCAAGGTCTAGGGTGCAAATGGCTCCTGAGCTGACTGTATAGTACCTGCTTATGAACCTATGATGGAAGAGAATGAATAGCTGCTGTTATAACGGGAATAAGTAGGCTTCATGTTCAGTAAGCATGCAACCTGAAAAAGAATCAAAATGGAACCACTGCAGCTAGGGTCTGAACATTTGATTGCATCCTGATCTAAACAGATAAGTAATGGTCAGTATGACAGTATGAATGCTATATGACTGCATATTTGGTATTAAAAGCCTAAAATCCAGATACAGTACATTAACTTTCAATGTATACAAGGTTGATTTGACAGAAGTGAGTTCTTGCACTATAGCCTTTTTGGATAAGCTGATGCTGAAGGAATTGTATATGATTATATGAACATGTGGCAATAACATTTTTGCTGTCTGTGAAATCCTCTCTACTTTGTATTTAGAAGCAGGAATGTATGACTTTTCAAGGAAAATGAATACAGCATTATCTGCATTAAAGCACAAGCTTTACGACACACTTTGTATGGAAACATTTTTCTTGTCTATTTTTTTTTCAAATAACAGTTACTTCCTGCATTTCACTGTAATTTCTGAGATCCGCACTTCATGTATTCTTCTACAGTGTTTGTGTCTTCTCCTATTTTCACTTCAGAATGTGCCATGTAAGCACTTAGCATGTCTCTTTCAAATTCTTAAGTGCTGTGTATCCCACTTCTGCAAAGGATCATTACTGACATGAAAAAGCACAATAAACTACAGCTGTAGGAAATGGGGCTTT
The DNA here is from genome assembly GCF_019279795.1 of Protopterus annectens. Classification (NCBI taxonomy): domain Eukaryota; kingdom Metazoa; phylum Chordata; order Ceratodontiformes; family Protopteridae; genus Protopterus; species Protopterus annectens. Next base: position 144,269,952 of record NC_056733.1, on the reverse strand, counting down.
GCAATGTGTAAATTAGTTAGCTTCCTGGACTAACCTAATTTGCATATAAATACTGGTAACAATATTTTCTCAGCACCGTTAAGGTGAATGGAAAGAAATGTTATTTGCTAACAATGTAATTTGTGAACATGAAAGAACATCATTCTGATTTATCAGTAAATGTACCACAACCTCTTATTTAGCTACAGTCACTTTTAGTCAAAAAACAAAATATGCTACAGTTGGAAATAATTAATTGCTCTATTTTATTGCAGTTACCAACGTGTGTATTCAAATTGCACTACTTTTCCCATATGTATATACTTTCACTCATGAAAAATACTCCATAATATTTAACATCTAATCTTGACTTATATTCTCTTACGTCTAAATCTTTAATAACATGTTTGAGTATTAAGGACTACAATGTTAAAAGCTACACATTCCCCTTTAGAAAGCTAGATATACTGAAATACATTTTAGAAGATATAATAAACTATTTGCTGATAGTCATAATATTTACAGTAGCTACTGTTTTATGCAAAATCAAAAATATTACATATTTCTTACAACGATGCACTAGCAGCAAATTAAAAAAACGTGAAATAATGAACAAATAATCCAAATACATTGCTTTAATAGAACACCATTAGGAAATCTGCATGACGGAATTTAGTGAGGCTATACGTGTCTCATAGTGTGATGGCACAGTCATGCTGCTTTATATGAAACCTGATAAACACACAGGTGCCTGAATGTATGAAACGGCTGTAAACAGCCTGTATCTTCACAGCAGTGGAAAAGACAGCCACAGTAATGGACGATCAAATCCACTGGGGAGCACGGATGCTTAGCATGCTTGACACTCTAATAATCTGCTTACATATTGCTACAATTATGCTGCTACTGGGATTCATTTCCTGTGCCGTTGCTTTACTCAGTCATTCTTTCACTACATTCTATAGAATGGGTAGGGTATGGTGCTTCATACAGCAGCACTGTGTATTCATAGATTCATACATATTTCAAGGTCACTGAGTCATATGAACATGAAACTCCTTGCCAGGACCCTCCTTCAGGCTGCACCTCTGGTCCTCACTGGTCAATCCTGGAATAAAGTTGTCGATGCCCATCTAGTCATGTAGGCTATGCTTAAAGGAAGATAGTGAGTTCCACTGCATAACATGCAGGATACTTTTATTCCAGAGGCATGAGCTGTGCTGGATTATAAAACTGCCCCTGCACCATGTTTTATTTATTTCTTAGTGAAAACTTAGATCCCTGGTTCAAGTATAGGTGGAGATCTTGGACTTGTAAAGATACATCAGGTCCAGGACAATCGGACTTCTAAAGGGGCTTCAAGACAGAGGCAGAATGAGAACTCCACTCAAAATTCTGTAAGGCTCCAAATAAAAGGATAAAGCTACCAGCCTCTCTTAGTAGCGAAGGGACTTTTGCCCTGTGATCCTTTTATATGGGAGCTTTCGGAATCTTTCTAAACTGTTTGACGTCTTTAGTGAGATACATCCCAAGGTGGAAGTTGTATTCGGTAATTCATCTAATTAATGCTGAGCATAAAAGAGAGATTGACTCTTTAAACCTTGATAATATTCATTTGGCAATTAGCTGTGCTAAATAAAATATTTTTTACAATAGTTCATAGGTTCATAGGTGTGTACTAGGCTAATAGCCCTGGAGCCTTTACAAGCCTAGCCCATAGGATTACCCTGGCATTGTGCCAGCCGACCTTAGTTCCCAGTGCCTGTGTTGAGTAGAGCCACTGGAGTGATCCCTGGGGTGAATTTTCTACTCCCCATCCACTCAAAAGATTTCTCTTGAAGAGGGCCAGTGAGGTGCTCTGTTTGGCATGTATGGGAAGTCTGTTCCATAGCATGGGCAGACTCTGGGTTATGAATCTGTCCCTCCAGTATGTTCTGTTGATTGTGGTAATAAGGTAGAGGTCTCTGGAGTGTGTGGTCTGGAGGGATTGGGATTTCTTTAGATGTAGCATTTCTAACAGAGCTGGGTTAGACATAGCTTTGTAAGTCAAGCAGAGATTGCCTATAAGTAGGTGATATCAGACAGAGAATAGTTGGAGTTTTTTGAGTCTGTACATACAGGACAAGTGTTTAAGGCCTAGGATCCTCTTTATGATTACTTTTGCGTCCTCTGCAGTTGTTGCAGGTGTCCAGTGAGGTACATGCCAAATGGGGCATTGTACTCAATGATTGGCCTAATGAGGGAAAAGTAGAGGGAGACAATGACCTCTTTCTTCCTGGACACAAAACCCTTAGTAATGAGATGTGCCACATAGAAGGACTTTCTGACCACAGTAGTAATGTCGTGGTTAAAAGAGAGGTTGCTCTCGACCTGTGTTCCCAGATCTCTTATCAAGCCTTCTGTGTTCAGTAGACTACCATTGATGTGGTAATTCATGGGAATTGGGTTTTTCCCAAAGGGGATCACGACACATTTTTTGGCACTGAGCTTAAGGTGATGGGTCTGACACCAGTTGTTGGTCTCAGTGAGGCCTTTATGTAGGATGTCAACATCACTTGGGGAGTTAATAATAGCTCCCAACTTGCAATCATCTGTGAACTTTGTCAGCCAAAATCCCTTCATGTTGGCCTGGACTTCAGAGAAGTAGATACCAAATAGCAGAGGACCCAGGACCGAACCCTGTGGGACTCCACTCGTGACTGGTTGGCACTCTGACTTGGAGTTAGCTACTTTCATACTGTGGGTTCTATCTGTGAGCCAGTTTGCAACTCACCTAGTGATAACTGGGTTGATGTCTAGCTTAGTGAGTTTTTCTATGAGTCCTCAGTGGGGAATGGTATCAAAGGCCTTGGCCAGATTAAGGTAGGCTGTATGAACCACCTTGTCTTCATCCACAGCTCTGGTGACTGACTCAAAGAAGTCGACTAGGTTGAGCAGGCATGATCTACCCATCACAAAACCAAACTGTGTGCGATCCAGAGTTTAGAGATTTCCTATATCCTTGTTTATTAGGTCCATGATGATGCGTTCCATAGCTTTGCATATCAGACTCATCATGCTAATGGGGCAATAGTTCCCAAGGTCTGTAATCTCTCCTCCTTTGTGGAGAGGGATGACTGTGGCAGTGCACCATTCGGTAGGAACAGAGCCTGAGGTGAGGCTGTGGTTGAACAGGGCATGCAGGTGAGGTGCCAGTTCACTCTGTAGTTCATGTAGAACACAGCCAGGGATATGGCCAGGTCCCATAGAAGCTGTATTCTTGGCCTTGGACAGTGCTGTTTTAACCTGTGCAGCAGTAATACTGGGTGCCTGGCAATCTACTGGTATTGTGATTGGTCCTTTGGGCTGGGAGAGAGGGGTAAAGTTGGCACTGAATCTATCGGGCAGTATATTGGCAATATCTGTTGGCTCAGTTTAGGAGGCACCATTGTGTAGCAGCTCAGAGCAAATCTGGTATTGCCATGGAGATTTTTTACATAACTATAGAAGGCCTTGTGGTTGTCTTTACTACCTGCTGCAATCCTGTTTTCATAGCTAGCTTTAGAAAATTTGATGAGGGATCTCAAGTTTTTGTTGAGGCTGATAAGGGAGTTTTTCCAGTCTTGGGACTTCACCTTATTCTGCATCAGTTTCCTCCTTCTGTTGTAGAGTTTGTTTATGGCAGGGGACCACCAGATTGGGTTCCTCTTTTTTGGAGGAGAGTGTCTTGGTTCATTTGGGTATGGCGAGATCTATGCATTTGTGTACGTGTTTGTACAGTGCATTGGTGAATGATTCGGTGGTCATGCAACTATACTCCATTTGCATGGGTGCCATGAAGTTAGCCACCTCTGTTTTTAGGAGCTCAAAGTTAGTTTTAGAGAAGTTTTTCATTGTGGTTACCTTTGCGGGGTGGGGAGGGGGTGTGTGTGTATTTCTAAGGTGATTAGTTTCTAGTCTGATCTAACCAGAGAGGAGTTGACTATTGGTGTAGAGCAACAGTCTCCCATGTTAGTAATGACCAGGTCAAGGATGCTGCTACCTCTAGTGGGGGTAAGAGTGAGCTGGTTCATGGCATTGGAATTAATGAATTTCAGGAAATGTTGGTCAAGTGTATTGGTACATGAGTAGTTTTCCCAGTCAATGGAGGGGTAGTTGAAGTTGCCCAGTGTGAGAGTGTAAGGTTGGACCCTAATATTCTCTAGGGGGCTTAAGAATCTGGTGTGTGAGTCTTGGGACATGGTTGGGGACCTATAGCAGGCTACGACCCGAATCACTGTCTTACCCAGTGTTAGCTGCACCGGATGCATCTCTTATTCTCTGATGCATTATTTTGGGCTACCAGTGAGGAGGTGTATGCATCCTTTAGGAATATGGAAACACCATCGCCTTTGGAACTCTGGTCCAAGTTCTGGGGCTGAAAGGTGTATAATGAGTTATAGCCTGGTAGTGCAGAGGTGCCTTCTGCTGCTTTAAACCAGGTCTCTGTTGCAGCACAAATGTCAATGTTCTCCATTTTGAGGAGTGCTTCAAGTGAGTGCATTTTGAGATTTAGACTTCTAGCATTGAGCAGCATGATCCTCAAATTGCATTTGTTTGTAGTTGTTAAGGTGGTAATTTGGTCTTTTGAACACCTCCTAAAAAAGGCACTATAGGGGTGGCAAGAGCCTTGGCCAGTATCCAGAAGCAAAGGGGTGACAGATGCAGGCCATCTCTGGCAATGCATGGAGGTCTGTCAGTCATGTCATCCCAGGCAGACAGATACTGGATCCCCTTAGAATGACAGAAGAAACTTAGCCAATTGTTGAGATCAATCATTTTCTGCTTGCACTGTGGTATCATTCTGGGTGGTGGTAGGATGCTGCTTAGGGCTTGGGTCATACCCACCTGGGCTATATAATCTGAGAGCTCCTCCATGTCTCTTTTCATGTAGTGCAGGGAGGTACATCTCAGGTCATTCACACCCACATGTACAAAGACAGAGTCATATTTGTACCTGTTGTTGAGGGTACTGAATGCATGCATTATGTGGCCGATCCTGGCATCTGACAGGCAACTGACTGTTACTTTCTCCCTATTCAGCCTAATGAGTGGGACATCAGTGTGCCTCACTACTGGGTCACCTATGACTAGTGTCTTGGGCATGCTGTTTTGCCTTAGGGGCTTTGGTTGAGTGGCACACTGTTTAGGAGAGTTATTTATTTCATGATTAGTGTTGTGATGTGGTGGTCGAGTGTGTTTCTGCCTTGGAGGTCTCTGGTGTTTGGGTAGATTTTTATTGACAGCCTCTGCAAATGTGGGTGTGTAGTTTGTGTTTTTATGTGAAGGCAGTGCTGGTGTGTGTTCTGGAGGGCTATGTGTTCCATGTGGTGTGGTGCAAGTGCTGACCTTCTCCTCTTGACCAGCTATTCAGGTCTTGGCTGGAGAGTGTGTGGCTTCCATTTTGGATATATAAGTGCATCTCTGGCAAGTCTGAGTGTTGGGAGATAATAGGAGAGAGTTGTCAGTATACATGAGGCAGTTGTTACATTGCCTCAGGATCCCCAAGTTCACTAAGTTAATAGGAGAAAACACAGAGAGGAGCTGTATAGCCAATAACCTATTTCCCTGTCTACGTTTTTGTTTTCTAGTGGTAAAAAGTAACGTCTTTTGGCTTTTCCCAGTTAGGGGTCACCACAGCAGAACTGCATTGCCTAATTTATGACGCGAGGAGAGGTTGTCTAATAAAAGTGATGAGAATACACATTACAGCATTTAGTTTGAGCCCATTTTAGTACACAAAAAATTTACTAGGAATAATTCATTCTGAAGTGTCAAAGGGTATCTTACCAACATCCTCCCCCCAGTTGTCAGTCTGTTGCAAACCTTGTTAGCTAGATGTCATGTCTTTCTATTTTGAGATCTGAGAAGTAAGTACCACAATGGAGAAGTCCCAGCACTGAGCCCTGAGGGATACCATCAGTCATGTTAATTTTTTCTGAGGAGGAGCCTACAACTTGAATTGTGTGGGTTCTGTCTTTCAGCCAGTTTGCTTTACATCTTACCACATATGGATTGGTATTTCAAGCATTTAACTTTTGTATGATGCCAGCATAAATAATGGGTTGAAGACCTTGGTAAGGTCAAGGTACACCATGTGCACTGCATGACCAGTATCTACATCCTCTGTAACCCTTTCAAAGAAGATTACCAGATTAAATAAATAGGATCCACCCTTGACAAAGCCAAACTGTTGTGGGTTAAGTCTAATAAGGATCTTGCTATTGAGGTTTATGAGGTCAGTTTTAATACATTCCATGTCTTTGAAGATGAGGCCTGTAAGGATGATAGGTCAGTTATTCCCTTATTTGGTTATAAGGCCACCATCATAAAGGATTATTGCTACTGCATTACTCATCAGGGACATAATCAGCCCAACCAGGTATATTAACAAGTTCCTTGGAAGAAGCATTTTTGGTCTTGTATAGCATGTCAATTAAATGATCTTTACAGATAATTGGGGCAGTAAAAGATTCAGATATTCTGGGGACTTTGAACAGAATTCCCATATGTGATGCTGGCACCAACTCTGTTTGCAAGGATTTGACAAAGTCCGTTGGGTCAGAACAGGAGGTGCAGTATAAGTAAGTTCAGAGAAATGTAGAGTATTTTTTCTAACCTACCTGAGGAAGAATTTATAATTATCTTTGGCTTCAAAGACCAGGCTAAGCTCATGGACTCCTTTAGTGAAACTGATGGAGTTCTTCAGATTTTTTTGTAACGCCTTTGATATAACCCTTGAGAGGAGGGGTGGTTACATCTATTAAACAATTTAAGGGATTTCTTTAATTTATTGTACAGTTTATTTATGGTGGTAGGCAACTAGGTTGGTTAGGTTTTGCATTTCCCTATTACCTGATTCTGGTTGGGACTGCTACCTCTATGCTATTCTCTAAACTGGTGTAGAATTCCTTAATGGAGCTTGTTGCTGTATTAATGTTGGGAGATGTGAAGTTTTGAACAGTTTTTAATACATTTTGATATTTCATTTCAGAGTATGTTGAGGTTGGCATGTTTATATTTCTAAAAGTTATTGGTGTTTCCTATAGGAGCTTTTGGATGTTTAAAGTAGAGGGTCACAAGTCTATAATCAGACATCACGGCAAAGGAGACACAAGAGGAATAGGTCAGGGGGCAGCCATATAAGTAATTATTGATTCACAAATATGGTGTTCTCCAAATCAATTATAAACCTCCTTGTTCTATGGGGACATTCAATGTTTCCCACTTAACTCTTGCCTCTCCCCCACCCAAATAAATGTCAACTCTTTATTAATTATGGTTCACAGTTTCTCATCTTGTTGATAAAACATATGCTTGAGCTATATATAAAACTAAAATAACTAAAAATATTTAACTGCTTGTATCTTAATTTCAATCATCAAGAACCTCCTGTTTCTCAGATTTTGCATTATCTTTTTGTTTAGTCTCCTCCCTCATACCCTTAGATGCAATAAAATAATCCCTTTTAATCCATATACATAAATGCTTCATTTATCACACTCCTATAAATATGAGTATTGCTGAACAAATTAATCTGTGGGCACATTGTTTACTGCTATAGCCTTTGTTTTATCTTAATTTATTTTATATCCTGAAAAGATTTGAAACTGACTCAGAATATTCAAGAACACTGAGATATCTTTTTTCTGGATTTATCAAGTACAAAATAATATCATTTGCAAATAAAACTAGCTTTTCTTGATTACCATACCAGTTATATATTTTATCAGAAATGTAATGAGGTACTAAATAGTTGCAACTAAGGAAATGGTTCTTCTGAGCTGTGATATAGGATTCAAATTCCCCAGACACAATAAGAGCTTATGAAGTTTAATATTATTAACTGAAAAAAATTGCTATAAAATGGAAATCTAAATCTAAACTAACTGTAACTGAAGTACTGCATATTATATATTGACTATTGAATTAAGGAGAAAAAATAACTGAAGTGCAATCTTTGAAATAGGAAAGGAATAAATTACATAGAAATAACTGGAATTTACAATACATGCATAATAGTGTTCAGAAAGAGGACTAAAATTTAAGGGATGGCAGAAATTGATCAATTTATATATTTTTGGAATGAATGAAAAATTGTTAAAATGTTTACCTTATGAAAACATCAAAAGAGGTGTATATGATTTTTCTTCATTTCTCTTACTGTATATAAATATATATATATATATATATATATATATATATATATATATATATATATATATATATATACACACACCACCCATGGTCACTTCCTAAATATCATGTTTAATAAAGATATTTTAAAAATGCTGTGTCCTTCCAATAGGTTTTAGTTACCAAACTGCTTAAGGGAGTTTTTATTTATTAAGTCTAGGACTTGTTGGGCATACCCTACATTGGAGTCATAGGTGCACCAATTTAATTAAAGGTGGTTAAACATACACAAAGTAAGGGATTATTGCTAACAGTGAGATAATTTAGAACACTGAGGAATCTTACATGGTCAGCAGGAACAAAGAGGCTTTTCTGTAACAAGCTATTAGTTGATAATTAATCCTAATTGGAGTGACTGGTAGTACAATGAGTTAAGTTTGCGAGTCTGGATGAATCTGTCTTTATTTTTTATTTAATTATTTTATTTATTTATTTGGCATTTCTTGACCGGGAAAGTCCGATTGGATCAGGAACTCATTTTCAGTGGAGGCCCAGGGAGCAAAGCTCCACAAGTTAGTACAATTAATAACATATATGGTAGAACATTTGACAAAGCAAAAGTAAATGGTCATTTGATTTACATTAGTGAAATACAAATACAATATTTTGGCTTGAAATACAAAATAAAACATTTTTTAACATATTCATTTGAGAATTACAAAGACATCATTTGATTAGTGTAGATACCAAGGTTATTTAATTTACATGCATGTGAATAGTTTGCAGAGTTATAAGGTAGCTTGGCTGCCATAAAAACAGTTAGGTTCCAATGTCTGAGATTAGCAGCAAAGATGGTTAGTTTGTCTAATTTGAAGAGTTGGAAGGCTAGTGGTATGGTTTTAAAGGGAGTTAGTCTAGTTAAGGTGGATGTTTTCAGTGATATTTTGCAGAGTAAAGATAAAAGAATGCAAAGGTCAAAGTGGGATGAGCAAATTAGTGGGATTTGGAGTTAGTCGGGGAAAACAAGGAAATATATAAAAAAAAATGTACAATAAGCTGGTTGCATAAGTGTGCTAATACTTTGTTGAAGCACCTTTTGATTTAATTACAGCATTCAGTCTTCTTGGGTAGGAGTCTATCAGCATGGCATATCTTGACCTGGCAATATTTGCCCACTCTTCCTTGCAAAAGCCTTCAAATCTGTCAGATTGCGAGGGCATCTCTTGTGCACAGCCCTCTTCAGGTCACCCCACAGATTTTCTATTGGATTTAGGTCTGGGCTCTGGTTGGGCCATTCCAAAACTTTAATTTTATTCTGGTGAAGCCATTCTTTTGTTGATTTGGATGCATGCTTGGGGTTATTCTCATGTTGAAAAGTGAAATTCCTCTTCATCTTCAGCTTTCTACCAGACACCTGAAGGTTTTGGGACAAAAGTGACTAGTATTTGGAACTGTTAATAATTCCCTCCACCTTGACTTAAGCCCCAGTTCCAGGTGGAGAAAAGCAACCCAAAGCATGATACTGCCACCACCATGCTTCACCATGGGGATGGTGTTCTTTTGGTGATGCGATGTGTTGTTTTTGTGCCAAACGTACCTTTTGGAATTGTGGCCAAAAAGTTCTACCTTGGTCTCATCAGATTTTAACACATTTTCCCACATGCTTTTGGGAGATTTGATGTATTGTTTTGTAAATTGTAGCTGGGCCTGGATGTTTTTCTTTGTAAGAAAAGGCTTCTGTCTTGCAACCCTACCTCATAGCCCAGACATATGGAGAACGCGGGAGATTGTTGTCACATGTAGTAGACGACCAGTACTTGCCAGAAATTCCTGCAGCTCCTTCAGTGTTGCTCTAGGTATCTTGGCAGCCTCCCTGACCAGTGTTCATCTTGTCTTTTTATCAATTTTGAAGGGACATCCAGTTCTTTGCAACAATTACTGTTGTCCCATATTTTCTCCACTTTTTGATGACTGTCTTCACTGTGTTCCATGGTATATTTAATGCTGTGGAAATTTTTTTATACCCTTCTCCTGACTGATACCTTTCAACAATGAGATCCCTTTGATGCTTTGTAAGCTGTCTGCGAATCAAGGCTTTTGTTGTAGCAGGCAACTGAGTAAATGTCAGGAAAATCCTAATTGGACAGCTGAACTTTATTTGGGATTAATCAGAGTCTCTTTAATTGATAGTAGGTGTGTACCCAAGAAGATGGAATGCTGTAATTAAATCAAAAGGTGCTTCAATAAAGTATTAGTTTAAAGGTGTGCGCACTTATGCAACCAGCTTATTGTACGTTTTTTTTATTTTTTATAACCCCCTAACAGATTTGTTTTTTCAATTGAATTGCACAGGTTATAGGTCACATTAAAGGTGGAAAAAGTTTTGAAATTACTTATTGTGGTCTCATTTGTTTAGATGACAAAAAGCTGGCATTTTAACAGGGGTGTGTAAATGTTTTATATCCACTGTGTGTGTGTGTGTGTGTGTGTGTGTGTGTGTGTGTGTGTATATATATATATATATATATAAATATATAAACTCATGTGAATATAACGAAACAAATTCCTCATACTTAATTTGGGTTTAAAGGTACAATGTTCACTTAAACCAGGTAGACTAGTTGCATTTATCCAAGTAAATTTTACCCAAGAAGACGGAATGCTGTAATTAATTCAAAAGGTGCTTCAATAAAGTATTAGTTTAAAGGTGTGCGCACTTATGCAACCAGCTTATTGTACGTTTTTTTTATTTTTTATATTTTCCCCCTAACAGATTTGTTTTTTCAATTGAATTGCACAGGTTATAGGTCACATTAAAGGTGGAAAAAGTTTTGAAATTACTTATTGTGGTCTCATTTGTTTAGATGACAAAAAGCTGGCATTTTAACAGGGGTGTGTAAATGTTTTATATCCACTGTGTGTGTGTGTGTGTGTGTGTGTGTGTGTGTGTGTGTGTGTGTGTGTGTGTGTGTGTGTGTGTGTGTGTGTATATAAGATGTTTTTCTTTGTAAGAAAAGGGTTCTGTCTTGCAACCCTACCTCATAGCCCAGACATATGGAGAACACGGGAGATTGTTGTCACATGTAGTAGACGACCAGTACTTGCCAGAAATTCCTGCAGCTCCTTCAGTGTTGCTCTAGGTCTCTTGGCAGCCTCCCTGACCAGTGTTCATCTTGTCTTTTTATCAATTTTGAAGGGACATCCAGTTCTTTGCAACAATTACTGTTGTCCCATATTTTCTCCACTTTTTGATGACTGTCTTCACTGTGTTCCATGGTATATTTAATGCTGTGGAAATTTTTTTATACCCTTCTCCTGACTGATACCTTTCAACAATGAGATCCCTTTGATGCTTTGTAAGCTGTCTGCGAATCAAGGCTTTTGTTGTAGCAGGCAACTGAGTAAATGTCAGGAAAATCCTAATTGGACAGCTGAACTTTATTTGGGATTAATCAGAGTCTCTTTAATTGATGGTAGGTGTGTACTCAAGAAGACGGAATGCTATAATTAAATCAAAAGGTGCATCAATAAAGTATTAGTTTAAAGGTGTGCGCACTTATGCAACTAGCTTATTGTACGTTTTTTTTATTTTTTATATTTTCCCCCTAACAGATTTGTTTTTTCAATTGAATTGCACAGGTTATAGGTCACATTAAAGGTGGAAAAAGTTTTGAAATTACTTATTGTGGTCTCATTTGTTTAGATGACAAAAAGCTGGCATTTTAACAGGGGTGTGTAAATGTTTTATATCCACTGTGTGTGTGTGTGTGTGTGTGTGTGTGTGTGTATATATATATATATATATATATATATATATATATATATATATATATATATATATCTATATATATATATATATATAAACTCATGTGAATATAACTAATGAAACAAATTCCTCATACTTAATTTGGGTTTAAAGGTACAATGTTCACTTAAACCAGGTAGACTAGTTGCATTTATCCAAGTAATCAAGTTGTATTCACAATAATTGTCCTAGAATTACCACCTCTCAAAATAACATGTACTACCTGTAACATCATAAACTTAAACGTATGTTCATAGTCTACAGTTGCAATATGCATAAATAGGGTATTCTTAGGATTTTTCTTCCTAATGTCATACCGATACTCATAAATTCTGTTTTTCCCACAAAAACAAGTCACATTTAACACATGTAGCCACATACATCAAATGTGCAGTATTACAATCAGCATATTTAAAAATATTATACCTTTTATGGGTAAGTTGATGTTCAAAACTATCAGAACACAACAGGATAAAAGCATTGTCATCAAACTAAATAAACAACTCAGAGGATCAATAAAGTTTAACAAGCCAAATTTGAGGTACATTTGGCCTCTCAGGCCAAGGGCAACCACAAGCCATTCTTAAGCTATGCTCACAACCTCAAAGGCAATACACAATTGTGTACAGAGCTTATTGCAAATGCAATCACTTATACTGAGCCAGAACATATAGCAAATCTACTGGCTGACAAAGTCAGCTCCACCTTTACCCCTATCTCCCCCTCAGCCTTCCCTCAGAAAATACCATCAAATATAACTCCCCCTGTTCTCAGTAGGAAACAGGTCCTTAATGCTCTCTCTAAGGCCAAGAACACTGAATCAATAGGCCCAGACAATATTCCAGAATGCCTTCTAAATAGAATGAAACATGACCTAGCAGGCCCTCTTTAATTGCTATTATCTGTAGCCTCCAAACAGGCTTCATGCCTCATGAATGGAGAACAGTAACAGTCATCTCAGTGCACAAAGGTGGCCCAACTGCTGACCTTGAAAACTACAGACCCATAAGTCTCACTAGTCTTGTATGCAAAGCCATGGAAAGAGCTATCATGGAAATTATCAGTAATGACACAGGAAACCTCCAGACACTGAACCCAACCAAATTTAGTTTCATCAAGGGCAGGTCATGCCTACTCTACCTGATGGACTTCTTTGGAAAGGTCACCAAAGCAATGGATGAGAGCAAAATGGTTTACATTGCCTACCTTGACATGGCCAAGGCATTTGATACAATACCCACCTGGGCATGGTTCACAAACTCAGGAGTTTAGGTACAAACTCTTATGTCACCTGGTGGATAGCCAGATGGTTCACACACAGTACCCAGGAAGTTAGAACTGGGGGCAGGCAAGTCATAAGTTGAGAACCTCAGAGATCTGTCCCAGGACTGCTCCTTTCACTGAAGTCAAGGACAATGTCAATGCCCTCTAGCTGACTAAATTTGCAGATGATTGCAAATTAGATGCTGTCATTGAATCGCCCACTGAAACAAATGTTATCCAGGAAGGGCTGAAACAGACAAACAGCTGGAGTCAGAGACATGGACTAAAACCAAATACCAAGAAATGCATAACAGTATCCTTCAGGAAGTCATCCATCCCTGGTAATTATCATATTGACAACAGATCCCTAAGAGTTGACCTTGTAGTAAGGTACTTGGAGACACACATAGACAGTAATCTAGCCTTTGGTCATCATGTGTCTACAGTAATGAGGAGAGTATTCCATGTTGTGCAACTTATAAACAAAGGCTTGGCATCTAGGTCCAAAGAGGCCATTGTTCCACTATATTTGTCATTCATCAGACCTATCATTGAGTACAATGCCCTCCTTGGTATGTACCTAACCAGACATATGCAGCAATTGGAACGCCCACAGAGGTGTCTCAGTAAAAGAATATTGAGCATAAGTAACATGTCCTGTGCAGACTGCCTCAAGGTCCTTTCCTTTTATTCTGTCTCCTACAGGCTGTTGAGGTGAAATCTATGCTTGGCATGCAAGGCATTGTCAGAGGCCGCTCTGATGGACCTCCTGCATATCCACAAAACAAACACAATGAGTACTACCCATTCTAAAGACTTAAACATTGCTGTGATATAAATAAGACCTACTGGAGACACAGGTATGTATCACAGAGACTACCCCCTTCTCTGTAACCGGCTCCCCATTCACATGAAGCAGAGTTTGTCCCTAACTCAATTCAAGTGTAGCTTGGACAGTTAGATGGGGAACATGAAATTCATCCCTGGTTTGACACCTATGTCTCTAATGGAGACAAGCCGCCTGTAAATTGTTCATCTTCTAGGACCTGGCTTGTAAATGTTTCACCTTCTAAGACCCTACTTACACTTAACAGTGCAAGAACTTAGAGCTTTAGAATGCATGGCTATGCTTAAAATGGCCATTGTGGACATTAGTCTAGTAATCCCTTATGAACCTATGATCACACTATGGAAATAACTTCTCCTTGAGTCAGATGATAGCTGCTAAACTCACAAATTCCTGTTAGAAATCTCTAAGTACCCACTTAATGATTAGTGAACTCATGTTGCTAACTACCATCTAACAATGGATTAAGTGAGACCATTTAGATATAAACATATTTTGATATGTCTGAATAAATGGTTTACTATTGTTTTAATGAACCTTACTTGGTCGATTTTGCAAATATTGAATATAGCTGTTCATTGACTCACATATGCAAATCCAAGAATGATGAAATGTAGATGTATGAATACCTGTATCATACCTGTGAGCGGTATGATGACTTTGGAATATCTTCCGGTCCTGAGGGAAAACATTGAATTCAACATCTGCGGCTGTTTCATTTGACATTTTTCATTATCACACACATGTGTTTTGCATAAACGGTTCGCACATATGACAACTCGCCCAAGTTCGTTATGGTAAAACTATAGTAAACCGAATAAACAACATATTGATACTTTTGGCATATTGTTTTTTGAATTTTTAGTTGTTTTTTTGTTTTGTATAAAAAATGTTTCTCAACTAACACTTCTGAAAAGTGGTAAGATAGAGGCATTTAAAATTAGAGAAAAATATATTTTCAGTGAGTGAAAGCAAAAATCTAAACAAATACCCCAAAATGTATATATCAGTAATGCTCCAGGACTTAAACAACTGATCTGAAGTTGTTGTTTTTCATTTGGTCTTCAACCTATGGGACTGGGATCTGGCATGGATCTGACTTGGTTGTATACTCCAGCATTGGAGCTGAAATCCAAGCTTCTCCCATACCCATAATGCCCTGGTCTCCCTCCTCCCCTCAGCTCTCATTTGCTGCTCATTTTGAACAGCATGTTTCGCTGTTTGTCTGAGCTCCTTTAGGGTTTTTATAGTAAGTGCTTCTTGTGGGTTTTTTCTCTCTGTCTACCTATCTTCCTACCCTACTTTTTCCACATTGGTCCATTTTTGGTAAAAAAAAAAAATGTCTATCCTTTCTCTCTCCCTCTATCTACTATTGTTCTCTTATGTGGAGTGTGTGTGTGTGTGTGTGTGTGTGTGTGTGTGTGTGTGTGTGTGTGTGTGTGTGTGTGTGTGTGTGTGTGTGCGTGCTACTTGTCTCCATGGCTTACACTCCTAAGCCGGGGTTCAAAAAATGTACAGATTGTGGGCACAAGATTCCTCCTTCTGATGCGCACACTCTGTGCGTGATGTGTTTGGGGGTTAAACACATTGATTCTTCCTGCTTGATTTGTGCAGGCTTTAACCCCTTTTATTGACAGGGGGAACAAGCTTATCTTAAAGGGCCTGTTAGCTCCCTCCGTGGAGGCCTCTACTTCTATTCCCCTTCCTTCTTGGAATCAAACTCCCACCAAGAAGCCTGGGGAAGGAGATTGCGTCAGGCATAAGGAGTGAGATTAGCAGAGGAAGATGTCTCCTGACCAGTCTTCCTCTGCCGAACCTCCCACCAAGTCTAGGCCCGAACTAGACCAGGGTTCAATTCAGCTCCAATTGCCCCATTTCTCCCTGGAGCCAGAGAGTTCCCAAGCTAGATATCCTGTCTCTTACTCCCCTTGGCACCATTCCAGGCTGGGGTTGGTAGCTTCCTCTGTCCAGTCCCCTCAGAGCCTGCCTGAAGCCAAGGTGGACAGGACGATGGTGAAGTTTCTTCTGGCCCAGATTCATCTTGGGGTCTTCCCTGCTCTGCCCCCCTCTGGAGCTGTGAGCACTCAGTCTGGTTTCTTCCCAATATCTCCTTCTCTGATCTGACCATTGGCTTCAGAGTCCTTGGGTCTGAGGTTTCCTACTGTCAAGGTCTTAGCACTGATGGCCCCTTTTACCTTGACACTGACAGTTACCTTCAGTGGTTCAACTCTAATGTCTTTGGACTGGACTGACTCTCAGAGCCATAGCTTCAACATTGGCTTTGGGAGGTTGCTGTTGGCTTTGAGGCATTTGGAGCTATCTATTCTCCTTGGGGCTTCTGCACTAGGAAGCTCAGCTCTGACACCCCCTTCAGCACCGGGGGTTATGATCCTGGAGGCTCTGACGCCAACAGTTTCAGCTTTGGCTGCTCTGCCTTCTGGGATCCGCTCACCTTCGGCTATCAAAGTGGTGGGGAGGGTCCACTCTGATGCTTCAAGATACTTGATATTGTCTTCCCTGGATTCCACCCTTGTTTCTTCTGTGTCTGGGCCTGAATCCCCTCTGGGGCAGCCTGTTGCCAGACCACCTCAGGACGCTCCTGTTCAGGAATAACCCAAAGCTTCTGAGTCCTCCCCGGAGCATCCCCCCAAGGAGGTGCCTCAGAAGCATACGTGCAAGAGGAGACACTTAGATTCCTCACCTGAATTTATTACGGAAGATACAGATTTTGATGAGGGGAGGGTTTCCCTTGATCACCCCCCCAACAATGCCTCTTTTGGGGACATCATGAAAATTCTGCATCAGAGAGGTGGGTGGTCTTCCCTCAAACTAACCCTGATGAGTCTGTATTCCTGGAGGCATTTGGAACAGGGCCTTCTACATCTTGGGTGTCTCTCTCTGCAGATCCTTTAGTGGAGCTTATCTCTAGTAGGGCATGGAAGGAACTGGACATGGTTGAGCTCATTCCTAAGTAACCCAACAAGGTTCTTAGTGCTCCTTCGGATGGGTCTATATTAGAACATAAAAGTTTCAAAACTTCGAATGTTCTAATATCGACCCCTATTCAACAAAAGCCGAAAACATCGAACATACAGAAGAGCAAATTTTTTCCTAGGGAAAAAATTTGCTGTTCCAAAACACATACACACAACACAAGCACACCAAACAAACAGGAATCCACACACATACACCTAAAATCTTACACCTAACCCTACACTAAACTATACACACACCACTAACTATCCACTTACCTTAACCCAAACCCTAACCCTAAGGTCCATCACTGTCGCACACTCACCTCACCCACACCCTAACTCACCTACCCCACCCTAACCATCATGTCCACACAATCAAACACTTACCTGACCCGTGCCTTAACCCTAACTCACCTAACCTGCCCTAACCCTCATGTCCACACAATCGCACACTTAACTGACCCGCGCCCTAACCCTAACTCACCTAACCCGCCCTAACCCTCACGTCCACACAATCGCACACATACCTAACCTGCGCCCTAACCCTAACTAACCTAACCCACACTCAAATCGTACACATACCTGAACCTGACCCATAACTTTTCATCACAGCGCTGAAAATACCAAAGTAACTGAAACAGACAACCAAATTCTTTCCCTAGGAAAAAATTAGTTTTTTTTGTTGCTTTGATATTTTCAGCTTTTGCTGAATAGGGTTCGATATTAAAACATCCAAAGTTTTGAAACTTTGATGTTCTAATATAGACCCCCTTCAGACAGGCCCCATTAGTCCAAGGGTTCCCCTATCGATGCCTTGGTGATTGCGGCAGCCACCAAGAAGGAGCTGGCCCAGAAAAGCTCCTCAGTCCATCCTCCAGAAAGAGTGTCTAGGGTGATAGACTGCTTTGGGAAGTGAGTGTATGATTCAGCCACCTTTGCTCAGCATGCACTGAACTATTTGGCCCATGTAATTTAACTGCAGATTGACCTAGTTAAGGAAGTCTCTGAATTTGCCCTGGGGTCTATGTCAGCAGAGAAGAAGGTTTTCTCTTCCTGTCTGGCTACCCTAACTGCCATTTCAAACATGTCTATGAGGCTTCTTTCTCGTGACTGAGATTGCCTCTAGGGTGGCCAGGATGGGCCTTGCCATTGGGCTTGCTGCCTGGCTCTAGCCTTGTGCTTTTTTGGAACCCTTTAAGGCATCATTCACAATTGCCCCTTTTGATGGGCCAACTTTGTTTGGCAAAACTATTGATGACAGTATTACCCAGAGTGAGAAAGATGAGAAGATCTTGTCTATTGGGATCCTCTTCTCTACTCCACATGTTCATTTTTTAGGAATCAGCATTGGGTCAAGAAATTGTGTTTTTTAAAGTCTCAGGGGTTTTCCCCAGGATTCTCAGGGTCAGTCTTCTCCCATAGGCAGAGGGGGAAATGACAGACACTGTCCATGTGGCAGAGGGGTCTGAGGAACCAGGGGTCTCAAGATTCATTTTCGGACAGATCCTTTCAACAGTCCTGAAATATTGCCTGACTACTCTACTCTGAAGGCAGTCTGGGGGCATCTCTTCCTGCACCCAACAGCCTGGGAGTCCATCACGAACAATTATTGGATAAAATCATATCCAGAGGTTATCAAGCTCACCCCCCCAGACCACTCTGGATTAGGCATTAATTCCAGGTTATTTTTTTGCCAAAGAAAATGGGTGACTTATGACCCATTGTGGATCTTACTACCCTGAACCTGTTTGCTGCCAAGACAAAGTTTTGGGTGGGCACCCTACAGTCCATTCTGTCCTTTCTGCAGACAAATGACTGGATGTGCTCAGTGGACCTTTTGGATGCATACTATCTTGTGAAAATGAACAGACACTCCAGACAGTTCCTTTGTGTCTGGCTGGGAGCCAATCATTTTCATTTCAGAGTGCTCCTCTTTGGACTCACCACTGCCCCCTGGGTGTTTATCAAAGTGATGGTGGTAGTGGCGCTTCACCTGCTACTGCAGGGGTATCAGGTTTTCCTTACCTGGATGATTGGCTCCTTTCTGCTCCCTCCAGGCATCAACTGATTCAAGCCAGGGATTACCTCCTTCTTCTAGCCCCTTCCCTTGGTATTATGATCAATCTAGCCAAGTCAAACTTGGAACCTGTTCAGGTGTTGGACTTTATAGGTGCCCACTTGGATACAATACAAGGCAGGGTATTTCTGTGTCCAGACAGGTTAGTGTCAGTCCAGCAACACATGAAGTCTATTTTTCAGACCTATCTCCCCCCCAGCAGGTATAGTTCTTCAGGTGTTGAGGTCCATGGAGGCCAAGATCACCCTTCTACTAACTGCATGCCTTCACATGAGGATTCTCCAATTGACCTTAGCTGTACCTTCTAGAACTTCATTTATTGTATCCAGTCTGTCTATCCCAAGTTTGTTGGGACTCTCTTCGGTGTTGGCTTCAGTCCCTGGACCTTCTTCTGGCCTGCCCATTGTTTCTTCCTACCCCCCCTCAATCATATTCACCACAAATGCATTGCATGGGACAGATGGTCCAAGGCACATAGTCCTCCTTGGAGACCAATCTGCATACAAATGTCCTGGAGATGAGGGTGGTGATTTTGGCATTGCAAGCCCTTCAGACCTTTCTTCCTACTGGGACTATTGCCAAACAGATGGACAACATGTCAGTAGTCTGGTACATCAACAAACAGGAAGGGGACCAGATCTTATGCCATTTGCCGTGAGGCCATGAGATTTTGGGTGTGGGAAATCTCTTCCAACCAGTCTCTGGTGGCAAAGTACATTCTGGAAAGTCCAACATCATAGTGGACAGGCTCGGCAGAACTATTCTGATGCCTTACAAGCGGTCTCTGAATCCTTTAGTAGAGAGATGGTCTTTCAAAAATGGGGTCATCCTTGCAATCTCTTCACCTCTCCTTCCAACGCAAAGTACAGCAAGTTTTTCACTCTTATCCTCCCCACCAGGGGAGTCACCCAGAGATGCGCTGGCTATGCTTGGCCATCTAGTCTACTTTATGCTTATCCTCCTTTCTTTCTGATCCCCAAGTTTATTGAGAAAATGCAACAGTTGAAGAGAAAAGCCATCCTCATTGCCCACTTCTCGCCTTGCCAAGTTTGATTCACCACTCTTTTGGTCTCATCTAGTATGTCCCCCCTGGACTTTAGATCCAGTTCTGGATCTACTAACACATCCGTCAGGGGTTCTTCATCTGGACTTAGCCTGAAACTCACTGCTTGGCTGGTCCAGTTTCTCTGATGGCCAGGACTCCTGAGCTCTCTTTGCTTGTTAAAAAAATCTTGGTTGCAGCTCATAAAGCTTCTACCAGGAAGATCTATTCCAGTAAGTGGAAACGTTTCTCTGTCTGGGCTTTTCAACACAATCTGGATCTGTTTACAGCTCTTGTCCCTGCCATTTTGGATTTTCTAGCTCATATTTTTCACAATGGTGCTAGTTTATCTACAATTAAAGTTCAGTTGGCAGCAATTTCTAATTTCCATGTGGGGGAGAATTCAGGCTCCTTGGCTTCTTCTAAGCTTTGCAAGGCCTTTTTGAAGGGTACATTTCTTCTTTGGCCTCCTATCAAGGACCCCCCCCATCTCTTTGGGATCTAACTCTGGCTTTACAGACCCTGGTTTATCCTCCATTTAAACAGCTGCCACTGTCGATTTACAATTCTTATCATGGAAGCCTTCTTGGAGGATGTTACCTTGGCCAAGAGGGTTTCTGAACTGCAGGTGTTATCTATCAAGCCCCCTTATCTGGACTTCCATAAGCAGAGAGTGACTCTTTGTACTAACCCATCTTTCTTACCAGAGGTGGCCTCTGAAGCTAAAATTAACTAGGTGATGAATTTACGAGTATTTTTCCTGAATTACCAGAACAAAGGGGAATATAAATTACATTTACTTGATGTTCACAGACAGCTGTGATTTTATTTGTAAAAAATCAAAAGTTTTCGACAGTCAGATCAACTTTTTGTATCCTTTTCTAAGCCATGTCTGAGAAAGTCTATTTCTAAGGTCACTCTTGCTCATTGTATTTCCAGCTGTATTTCTATGGCTTATTGTTCCAAAGGTTTGTCTCTATCGGGTCCCATCCATGTGCATTCTACCAGATCAGTGTCCTCTTATGTGGCTTTTTGGTCCAGGGTTCCTATTGATAATATCTGTTCAGCTGCTACCTGGCCCTCTTCACATACTTGTATCTCCTATTACAAAGTGGGAATTCATTCCAGTAGCAGGGCTTCTTTTGGCTCAGCTGTGTTCCAGAACATCTTTCCATGAGGGTCTCCCAAGGTTATTGTAGCTAGGAGCTTTGTCCCATAGGTTGAAGACCAAATGAAAGACAACAACTTCAGATAAAGAAGCTATGTACTTACCATAACATTCCATCTGAGTTGTTGCTTTTCATTTGTCTTCAGCTGTCCCTCCCTCCTTCCCCCCTGACTTTTTTGCTGTGTAGTGGACTGGACAGATGTAAGTGCAGGCTTCTTCTTGGCCTGAGCTGAGTCTGTGTGTGCCAATGCCTTTTTTGGTCAGGGATTAAGTTTGTTCTGCTGTGGTGGTGGTGGTTGGGGGGGGTTGGTGCTTTCCTTTAGCAAACTCAATCTGAGGGGAGGGGAGGATAGAGAACAGGACATTATGGGTAGGGGAGGAGCTTGGATTTTGGCTCAAATGCTGGAGTATATGGCCGAGCCGGATTTGAGCCCCATAGGTTGAAGACAAATGAAAATCAGCTACTCATATGGAACGTTATGGTAAATACATAACTTCTTGTTTCTTCTTTACAAGTCCATAGAAAATTGCTGACAATCATAGAGTCTAAAAAAAGTGCATTCTCATGCTACATGCTGGCTCAACTATTCCAAGGCAATGACATCTCTTTTGGAAGACTGGACAAATACCAGAGAGGTAGTCATCCAGAATACTTACATGGATATTACACAAAGTACTAGAGTTAAAAATGTGGTCTTTGTAAAACCTTGTTAATTCATTGTCTGCCTGCATCCATTAACTGTAATTTTCTTCAGATTTCTTTCCCAGAAATATCTGCAGACTTCAAATCAAATGACACCAAGCCTAAATTCCAGATTCCTTTTAGAAGGTAATAATTTTCTCTTTAATGGGTCTCAACTTCATATCAGGCTGTTTAACCACAATAACTTATTCACAATTCTTAAAGAAAGAGGAAGGTCTGAAGAAAAATGAAAATTCCCTTTGGCTGTAGACCTATATTTTACTATTCTGTAATGAGCTAAGTTATAATGACAGACAAATGTTTAAAGGAGTAACAATAGATGTACCTCCACTTATGACAAATTAAATGCTGGCCAGGATAACTGAGATACATTTAAGTATTTCTGAAGTTCAGAGTAAGCAAGAGATTATATATTTTGGCATGGGACATCCAGTCACATTTAAGAAATGGTTGGGATCTGTCAGTTATCCAACCAAACAGTAAATAAGATAAAATTTAAAAAAATAATAAAAATTTGGTACTTACATATTATCGCAGCCAGATTTTTGGGGTTGAGAAATTTGCATAGTTTAAGTGAAACAAGGCCATGAAACACTGTAAGGTATTATTCAAAATTCTTATTGATGAGAAAAAAGTTTGGATTAGCTTCAGGAAGAGAAACAAATTCAAAAATCCTCTTCCTGATTTGCGTGCATTACAGACGGACTTTGGAATTGTCATGGGTGCTGTCGTACTGACAAATGGAATCTGTAAGTACTGATTTCTTCACTTTCTAAAGAGCAAGTTTTAAATTATGTTCCTATATTGCATGGGTCAAAATTCACAAACATTATTTATTATTAGGAAAATGCAGAGCACAAGGGAAGAATGACTTTGCAATGACATATTGTTGTGTTTTTTTTTTATAAATATGTCTGCGGCTCCAGTTGCTTGAATGCACTTGGGCACACTGATAATTTCTGCCTCATATTTTAAAAGCATTCCTTGCAAAATCTGTGGTTTCCAACTCATCATTGAGTCTTAATGTCAGTAAATAATGCCATGCATTTCTTTTCAGACTTCATCTCCTTCAAAGACAGCAGAGATTCCCACAAGGAAAGTATGTGTTGTTGTTTCTTTGCCACTGCGTGCTTCTTTTCCTGTTCTGTACGGATTTTTGTATGTTGAATTAAGTTCCTACCATCTGACTTGTGGTCATCCTTGCTTGATTTAGGCAGTAAACGTGAAAGGAAACAAACGGGAAGAATGATGCCAGCTTTGGAAGCTGCTTGCGAGAACAGGTAATAGTATCTTTGCTATATCCTATATGAATCCAGTGTGTAATTGCTGATAGAAACTAGCTGTGTATGTATACAGCTTAGTCTGTTCTTGATACTTAACAACTGTAATCTGACAGTAAAAAAAAACTTTGAAGATAAGTTCTGAGTCTTATATGCACTCATTTCACTTGAAGTATCCTAATTTTGCGACTCCAAAAATCTGGTTGAGATAATACGTAAGTACCATAAATTCTTATGTAAAAATGTATCTTAAATCAAAAGACTAAAATCTTGCACTGCTTGAACTGCAGAATGTTCAGCTACATCTAGAAATTTTATCACCTGCAAAAAGTTAGATAAGCTCCAGACCAAGTTCATAGCTTCCTACCTCATCATTTCTATAACCACCATACCTTATAAAGCTCAAGAAACAATGTAAACATATCCAGCACATTCAAATAGATAACAAACATAAGAATGCAAGAAAGAAAACAATCCTTCAGGCACAAGATATTATAAGGATACCAGAACTCCAGACAAAAATAGCAAGCATTAGAAAAACTTGTGCTCCACATCGGTACATTAATAAATACCAGAAGGTATTTTGCTAAAATGAAATACACACTAATTAAATAAAGTAACCTAGCAACACTACAGGATTCAAAAAATATGTACAAAGAAAAGTGAAAAGATTAGGTAGAACAAAATAAAGGAACTGTGTTGCAGTGAGTAGTCAACAATAAAGACTGTAATGCAGAGACTGTCTTAGTTGAAAGAAGGCCCATCTGGAAGCCATAGTCCTCTGACAAAGGACCATAACCTGAGGAAACCAGCCTTTAAATGGACAACATCACATTGAGCTATTGCCACGTCAATATATAGCAAAGAGACAAGGACATCACACTTAGCACCTGTCCATATATCAAGATGTGGCAGAGCTGCAAAAATATCACCCACAACCCCTATCCACAGCGCAAGATGTGACACCATGACAGCAATACCACATAGAGATTAAGTCTAGCATTGGAGATGGAAGTGACAGTATCATCACACTCAGCTTCTCTCTGCAGATCAAGATATGACATTGATAATAAAATTGTACTTACTCATCATTTGTCCACAGGTCAAGATGGAAGTGACAATGACAGCACACCCAGCTCATATCCACATATCAAGATAAGATATCAACAATAACATGGCACTAAGCTCCTGCTTTCACATCAAGATATGCCACTGTGGCAATAACATCACACTAATCTCCTGTCCACAGAGGAAGATATGACAAAGTGATTGTAATATCCCACTCAGTCCCTGTCTGCAGATAACGATGTACACAGTGACAGTAACATTGCACATATCTCCTGTCCAAACAGCAAGATATGACAGAGTGTTTAAGCCATGTAAGGGGTCTACATGGAAAATGTCAAGACGTGTTCATCAATTTGAGCAGTACACTGATACAAAGTTTTTGTTTGTTTGTTCTGCATATGCTACTAGTATGTCTTCCAAATAAGAATAATTCCTAATGTTTCACAGAAAACTTGTTTTATAAAAAAACTTTTGCTTGAACAAAACTTCATAGCTAGTACGAATTTTATCCATAAATGAGTGTATAGTTCATTTCTTTCATATTTTTTTCTGCCCAAAAGAGCAATACATACTATTATGTATTAAGATATTGTCCCTTTTAAATAATCAGTCTTGTTCAAAGTGTGTTTTCTCAAAGCTGTAATTGTCTTGTGCCTTTGGTAAAGTGCCTCTTTAGTAAATCACTATTCAAACTCTCTTTTGACTTCTTAGTCACTGTTATAAATTATCATGTATTTAGAGTGTAGCAGACACCATAACTGGTTGTGACCCTGACTTTTAACTTTCTTGAGAGCCATTACTTTAACATCTCCTCAAATCACTTCTGTTTTCCATTTTCTGTATCTGTTAACCAACAGCAAACTTTATACCTATAAAGCACTCATTTCTTATGCCACTTTACTTGATTCATAGGTTTATAACTACTGTAGAGTTAATACACCCTTGAAAGTAAGCTATCAGTTCAGAAGATGATGGTAGATGATAGAGTTAGTTTGGAAGATACAGACAGAAAAATAAGTACAGATTATATTGAGGGGAAACTTAGGGGAATGTTGGAGGAAAGTGAGAAAAAGATAAACACAGAAGGAAAGGGGGGACTGAGATGTGATCATGTTTAGTTTGACATAGATAAAAGTTTCTTACTGAGTCTATAAAATATGATTCCTCTGAAACTGAAACTGAATCTCACTTCGTCACTATTCCATTTTCAGGCATCTGTATGCATGTAAACAAAAGCACAGCACCATCTACAAATATAGTAATGGGCATTGCAAACTTAAATTCACGGCGGTTCAATAGCAAAACATACCCTCTAGATCTGCACCTCAGGCACAATTTTAGACATAAATGCTTTCTTAGCCAAAATGGCAACTTTTGCATGACTTTTAGAAATCCGGTAGGAATAATATACTTACTGACTTGTTTGTGGCTGCCAAGTAAAAGCAATATTATCCTTTCCTTGCTTCTATTTCTCTTTATTTTCTCTTTACCTCACTGCTATTCTATTTTTTCTGTCTCAGGTAAAAGAGGAATGGCTGCAATATTTCAAGGTTGGCTCTTGCATTAATTACAGATTTGAAAATGCCAAATTTACTCATGTGTGACATCTAATAAAATGTACATTATTTACTTCTTAGAGATGGTGCAATATGTTTCAACAGTTTAGATTAGAGCTTCTAGTTAGATTTTTATATGTTTAAAATGTTTATGCATTTATTATTATCCCTTTAATACTTTAATTATTTTCTAAAGGGCACAGAGTATGGCTTAAGCCAGGGGACACAGAAATGATCCGTGGTTGTTATGTCCTGCTGGGTGAGTGTACTTGCTACAACTGCTGCTGTAACAGAAAGGAATATTTTCTTATGTTTTATTTATGCTAATATTCACATTTTACTAAGCATCTTTATAGACACACTTCTGAAGATACTTCCTGAGGTGCCTAGTATAAGCGTCATAATAATTTTATTTTATTTTTATTCCTATTTTTGACAAAAATGTCCAATTTTACTTTTGTATTGCTCAGCATATTAACTTGAAATCATTAAACATAAAGAGATCCAAAATTTCAGGAACGACAGCATGTTTAATGCATTTTATAACAATTCATCCCAAATGATGATGAAATAGGAATACTACATATTAAATAATCAGTGAATCAACACAGCCAGAAAGAAAGTGAGCAACTATAGTACTACTGGAATCTCTAAAAGACATACATAAGTTGCTATTTTGGTCAATAAAATATTTATGTCTAAAATTGTGTCTATGGTGCAGATCTAAGGTATGTTTTGCTATGTAAATTGAATTCAGGCTTGCAATACCCATTATGACTTTTGAATATATACTTTCCTTTGTAAAACTCAAGTGAATTTTCTGGTGGGTCTAATTCAAGATATTGATTTTCTAATTCTTATTGTTTGAGACTGGTCAGTGCTAATTCTATTGACAGAAAAGGCAGAGCACTTCTTTTTTTCAAAATGTTTTTATTCATTTTATAACACAATAACTTAACAGTATAGTAACAAGAAAAAAACAAATAAACTTTATATAATGTCCATAACAATTAAAAAAGCAATGTACATAGGAGAACACTTAATATTTCTCTAACAGATTAGACAGCTTTTTCCAAGCAATTAAATGATGAGTTATGTTGTTAGTCCTTGCTTTTATAGTACAAATGTATTTCACAAGATGAATAAACTCAAAGACAGGAGTAGATTGGGATTTACAATTATTTTTAGTAACAGTTTTCCTTACTATAGAGAGGACAGACCATAATAAAAATGTTTTTTTTTCTTTGATTAATGACTTCAGGAACAGGAACATTTAAAAGGATAGGGGAGTCAGAAATTATACAGTTGTTATTCCATACAGCTTTACAACGATATTCAAAGTCTAACCAAAATGGAGAAATTATTTTACAATTAACAACCATGTGTATCCAGTCAGCATCAGGGTGTCCATACCTGCAGCATTTTATTTTATTTTTCTTGTACATTTTCTTGTACATTATTGCTAAAAACGCACATGATTTAAAAGACCCATTAAAACATCACTACCCTAGGATAAATTACTTTCTAGTTTTACTTGTGTAGCTTATGGTCAGCAACTGATTTCTTTTAATTTCTGAATCAGTTTTCAGATGTCTATTAGTGTTCTACTTGAGTTGACTTTTTAGCTAATCATGTGGCTATTAGTATATGCTCAGAATCATTCCAAAATGCCTGAAACTCACTTAACTGATGATTAATCATTCCTTTTAGAATACAATGATATTCAAATGCTATAAATAATCTTATGGGCCTTACTTGATTTAGATGAATTATGTTTTTAGACCAGGCATAGACAGTCATTATTAGAATCAATGACAAGGAAATTCTTGATTAGTGAACACACTTTTTATAGCAAATCTAATACAAATACACAGTTTTATTAATGTTAACAATTAGCAGTTCTAGACAACCTCTAAATAAAAAAAAAAATAAGTCCAAAACAGAAGGAAATGATCATGTTACAGAATTACTTAAACCTCCACTTGAATTTTCAAATATCTTGTCTGAAGTTATTTGTTTTTTTTCCATTGAAGTTTTCAGAATAAGAACAGTTGTCCTCTGCTTTCTCTATGGCATTCATAACAGTAGAATATATTATACAACAACCCCCATTAATATTCCAAAACGTGCATGCTGATTGGTCAGCGTGCATGTTGTAAATCAGACTTAAACTAATGGAAAAAGGTCCAGTTGCCTGGACTTTTTCCATTAGTATAAGTCTTTGTTTACAGCAACGGAGAACGCAAGATCTCCGTTGCTTTTTACACACTGTCTCTCTATGTTAAAGGAGTTTAACATAGCGAGACACTTTGTAAAAAGCAACGGAGATCTTGCTTTCTCCGTTGCTTTTATTAAAGCTGTCTTGCTATGTTAAATGGGTTTAACATAGCAAGACAGCTTTAAAAAAAGCAACAGAGATTCTCAGTTGCTTTTTTTAAAGCTGTCTCGCTATGTTAAACTCCTTTAACATAGCAAGACACTTTGTAAGAAGCAACAGAGATCTTGCTTTCTCCATTGCTTCCACCCACAGCTCTGATGTACTGCGTAAGCATATGCATGCACAGTACATCAGAACTGCCGCAGAATACCAGACAGCTGCGGAAGGGCAGCAAGGAGGCATTATACAATGCCATTATTTAAGAAAAGTAATTATTTTTTTTCTTAAATAATGTCATTGTATAATAGCAATAACCCACTTCTGGGTGTGGGTAATGCTGGATTTATCCACGGTTATCTTTGTTTGGCCACTCAGGCTTTGCCCTCGTGACCAAACCACACCAACCATGGGTAAATCCAACATTACCCACACCCAGGCGTGGGTTATTGCTATATTAGTATGTTTCATATCTTTACCATTTTTTCTGACTTATTCCTGGATATATCAATCTTGTGAGTACAACAAATATATGATGATCTTAGAAAACTTTTCTCAACTCAGGTTTGTGCAATTATCTTTTATTTAAAAAATTGAAAGAAACTACTACATTATTGCAAGTTATTTCTACTGTTAGTCATCATAATATTAATTAATTAATTTATTTATTTCCAGTTTGTTTACCAGGGAGGTCCACTGGGCTCAAGAGCCCATTTTCAGTGGAAGCCTGGGGAGAAAAGCTCCTCAAAACACAAGTTACATAGCATATAGAAATACAAACATTAAAAGCTACCTAAAGATATTGACAACTATAGCAAAAATTTCCATTTTATTACAGTATGGGGAAATGGGGATCCCTGGGGGGAAATGATTCTTGAAGCAAGTTATATTACAAGACAAAAAGCAACAATTACAAAGTTACATAGCATAACGAAGAGAAACATGAGTAATTGCAATTATTATTAATAAATCATCTGGTCTGGATGAGTTTTCATCACATTTTAAATGCATTTAACATTCACAAGATTCTTCTGCGGGTTTATCTGTGTATTCTCAAATGTGGCTTTTACAAGTATCTTAATAAGTCTAAGGCTGTTCTTCTACAAAAAGAAAAATTTAGCTTAGTTAGAGCCACAAAATTATAGACCTCCATTGCCCATATTAACCTGGGTAATAAAATATTTGTGATAGTCCTAAGCTGTGCACTAAAACTGAGTTTTCCTAACATTTTTTTCTCAATTACAGTTTAGTATTATATTATGAAGACAAATACAAAATCAGTTTCTTACTGTGAAGTCATTAATGATGTTTAATGAAAGAAGAAGTGATCTTATGATCATATTTTCCATTGATGACTTTGAAGCATCTGATAGCACAAGTCATACTTTTATTCAGACTTAAGAAAAAAAAGAAATCCAATAGTTGTTTATCATAAATTAGTTATGAAACATTTTCCATTTTTTTGCATATTATGATAACCCCCAAAGATATCTACTTCTATCAAGACTAGAATTAACTAAGTCTATTTATTTTCACCGTATTTTATTTAATGGTCATACTGAACATTTATGAACATTTGATAATCTTATTTTGTATAGCATTACTCATTTACAAAAAAAACTTCCATTTTTCATTTAAAATGTCTGCTTTGAGGACAGCATCAGTCATGGCCAGATCCAGCAATAGGCAACCTAAGCAGTTGTCTAGGGCCAAGTTGTGGCTAACGGGTTTGACCAAACACCATTATTAAAAACAAACAAAAAAAATTAACATTAAGTAAAAAAAGAAAATACTGCTGTGTGATTTTTTTCCCATGCTTTTGTCATTGAGTTCTTACTTCCTTCTGTGCATCCAGCTCTAGTACACATTAGCTCAAAGCATCAGCCAATGAAAGACACTGGAGCTGCCACATAGAGACCTCCAACATGATTTAAATGTTAGACAGATCTTTTTTGCAGCAACACGTTTCTCTAAGCATTTTGTGAATGGTGAATGAGGATTTTGTTTTTTGAGCAATTGGTTTCACATTGTTTCCAAATGGACAATGGGTGTTTTCTGAATGCCAGATAAGCACTGTTTTGTTGGGCATTATGAAGTATATGTTCTTCTGAATGGCCTATTTTCCAGCAACAGGTTTCATATGATAGTGTGTGTGTGTGTGTGTGTGTGTGTGTGTGTGTGTGTGTGTGTGTGTGTGTGTGTGTGTGTGTGTGTGTGTGTGTGTCTAAAATGCCCCACTTAGTTAAGTGGCTTGCACAGAATGAAACCCTATACAAAGTGGTTTGTACAGAATGAAACCCTATACATTAGCAAGAGCCTTAATCCAACTGCCAGACACTTCTTTCGCCATTGGTAAAAAATATTTACAGTAGTCTGCTTCTTTCTGTCTCCAGCTTTTAAGAACATCATTGATTTTGCTTCATATTATGCCCTGCCCTTGAGCAAGTCACTTAACTATAAAGTAATTTGTGGCAACTGTAAAAGGAAGGAAATTGATTGTAGTAAACAGAAGCATCATCATATGCACTATATTCTTTGGATGTGATCCTTAGTTACACTTACTGTTGACATTGTGTTTATTATTTATCTGTGATTATACTGGACAGCTTAAAGTCTGAGAGTTAAACTACAAATACATTTTTAATTTAGTTTGTTTTTTGGTGGCACATGGGTGTGAAATGCACACTTTGGGCTACAACAGTTTATTTAGTACTTAGTGTAGTTGAATATGGCTAAGAGTCGTGACACTCCTGCTTCCTGTAGTACAAGGTTTGATTCTCTCAACCATTATTCTATGTGACTTTGCCAAGTTACTTCACTAGTTAATACTGATAGTAGGCTGCTCCTGAAAAGGGGTTACTTGCATCCAATGGACTGTCCCATGCTGTTACCAAATGCATTAAACATTTGTCTTTTTAATTCTTGAACCCTTTACATAACCACTAATTATTATTATCTATCTGAGTATGAATCTCAGAAAATTTCTTGTAGTTTAGTGGGTTACCAGATGTTTTGTTAAGAAAATGTCTGTCAGTTTTTTTTTTTTCTGTAAAATCTGAAATAAAAGTCTTAAATGAAATCTTAATCTGTGATGACTGTAAAAGTAAAGAGGAAAATAGTATGTACATTGATGGTTGTGTTTATGGTGCTCAAGCAAAGATAACCAGTTAATGGGATACTGGTATGGGTTATCAGGGACCTGATTTATTGCACTGTATAAGGCTCCATTTGTCCATGATCCAACTGTGTTGACTCTGGGGGTGTATGCTGCAACAATACAGCCTTATTAGTTTGCTATATGCAGCAATACTTCTGATTTTTTATGACTTGTGGGTTGTCAAACAAAAGCTGCTACAGAAATTATATTGTCTGTGATTGCTTTACTTTATTCAATAAGAAACTAATGAAATAATTTAGCCATAGGCCTGGATTGTATTGTTGTTCTTCTTCTTTTGGCTTTTCCCGGTTAGGGGTCGTCACAGTGGAACTCCAGTCTGCTAATGATTGGCAGTAGATTTTTATGGTGCCGAGGTGCCAGCCCTATGCCCAACCTTCAACGAAGGCACGCCCATTCAGGCATGTCTTTCGAACGCCACTCGACCGTGGTGAGGACATGCGGACTCCACACAGAAGGCGCGCCAGCTGAGAATCGAATGGGAGAACCTCTTGCTGTGAGGCGACAATGCTACCGCTGCACCACCACGGTTATAGGCCTGGATTGTGTAATATATTCAAAATATTTTCCATTTTACTATTATATTTTTGCTGAACATTTTTACAGTCTCCAACTGTAAAGCAACTGCAAAGGGAACAGACAATTGGCAGGTCATATAAATTGAATTATTTTATGGGATGATCAGAACTGTCCGATTGCCAGCATCCGTTATTTAGTCATTGTTGTATATTACTATGGTACAGGCTTCTCTACAAGATCAGATTGAAAAGCATTTCTGCATTTAGTTAAAAACTGTTAGTCTGTCAATTAGCACAGTTGACTAAAGCTCTGACTTGTTCCTCAAGGGTGCCGAGATTGAATCTTTCCACATTTATTTGCCTAATGTGAAAAATTGAGCAAGTCAATTAACCAAAGAATGCACTTTAGCAACTAGGTATTTTGGCTTGACTCCTTAATGGTCTTCAGGACTCTATACATAGTAACTATGAACCAGTTCTCATTGTTTGTCAGCCATCACCTATTGCATAACTGATCTAGTTCAGGAAGTATTATGGCACTATCACCAGCACACCATTTTTTAATACAGCATAAGCAATTTATTCTACAAGGGCAGCATGTATTACATTTAAAGGTAAAGCAGTGGAAGTTGTTTGCCAGCAGCAAACACTGTATTAGTAATATTTATCTTTAATGTGGAATTATTCAGATGAGTTTTACTACTGCAGATTGTGCATATTGGCTTAGCATATGTTATCAGGTGGTTAATATTTCTTTTGCTCTCATAAATACTCTTTATTTAAAGTGTGCTACACATAGGTGCATTTTACAGTATAATGCTAGTGATCTTTATACAATTTCCTGTAGTTCATTCAAAGCTGCCAATAATGTGCATGCAATATATTTCTTCATAATTATAAGGGGTATACATAATCAACAAAGTGGCTATAGCTGCTGGTGGTGGGACTCTCTGTGGATGAGAGTACCTTGTGCTCTTATCATCTGGTCATTCTTAAGCTGTCTTTAATCTGGACTGACAGGACTGTGTGTATAAATTAAGCTGGGATACTTTGGCTATTGTGAGTTTGTGTAAAACAAATTTGAAATATAAGACATTAGTCATAAATATTATTATTGTTTCTAACACAGGCATGTGAGAAAGATGCATTTAACAAAGTGCCTATAACTGCTGGTGGGGGAGGGGCTGTCTGTGGATGAGAGTGCCTTATGCTCTTATCATTTGGTCATTTTTAAGCAGTCTTTAATCTGGCTTTGCAGGACTACTGTGCATGTGTGTGTGAATTAAATTGGAATACTTTGGCTGCTGTGTTTGTGTGAAACAATTTTGAAATATATGACTGTGGTCATTATTATTATTATTATTTTTATTATTTTTAACACAGACATGTGAGAAGTATACATTCAACAATATAGCTCTAACTTCAGGGTTTGGTGGATTTCTGTGGATATAAAAAACTGATTCTGCTGAGCTGATAAAATTAAAAAGTCCTTAGTCTGTCTCTGTCTTTTCAGGGCTCATGTGCATTTGGGTGAAATAAATTGGAATACTTTTGTTCATTTTTATCACAATCAGACAGTGATATATACAGTCAGTAAAGTGGACATAATTGATGAGTACATATATTGGTGGGTTGTAATGACAGCAGGTGGAGTGGACTTTTATGGTTGAAATATTCTTAAATTGGTACTTTTGCTATTATTAATTCATATAATTTGTTTCAACTGATATCTGTTTTTTCATTAAAACTGTCTGAAATTTAAATATCTATGGTTCCTTGTCATCTCATTTTTTTCATGTGAAAAACGTATCCCTCCAAGTAATAGTGGTGGTTTTAAGATCTGCAATTTCTATGAGTACTACAAATATCCAAAAGTTGTTAAATGAATCTTCATTTCTACTTCTCCTATTAGGAAGAAAAATTATTAATTTGTTTCCTTTGTACACTCATCACTGGTTTAATTTGCAGTCCAAGAATATTCTGCCAATTATTTCACTATTTATGTCAAGATTGAATGTGCCTATAATGAAATTACCCCTTGTCACGAGGTAGTTGATGACTACCTTTCAAATTCTGCTATTACTATTAAATTTAAAAGTGATTTTTTTCTAACTTCAGTGTATTGTGCAACATCACAATATTCTTATAAACAATGCAGTGATTTATCATGACCACCTCTTTTACTATGAATATTCACTATTTTTTTATTTTATTTTCTTTTAGGGTCAAGCTTCTAGAGGTATTTCTGTCTTAAATATATCTAGCTTTTCTTTAAACCATGTTGCTTACACATTTTTACCATAATAACAGAAAGGCATCTGGTTTCTTTTGGAATCATATCTAAACACCCAACGACAAATATATAAATTCATAACAATTTATCAGCACAAGATAACTATATCTGTTCTTTAGTATGAATGGCTATTTGGAGGAAGGGCTTCATCTTCACGTTGACTAGGAGCTTATAAGGAAAATATCATGTTTTCCATTTTCCCAGATTTATTTATTCAATATATCACAATACCTACTATAGCAGTGATGTTAGCCTCACTTTTCCCAAATAATGGATTAGTTGAAGTTTGGATTATTACTGTTTAAGTTCCATTTGGTGAAGCTGAACTCCCTGTATGTTCTTTCTAAGTGTGCACTGACAGTAGGGCCTTCTTTTTATGAGAATTTCTCTTTTCATTATGTTTGTGGAATGTCGATTTGGTAAATAAAAGTCCAGGGGTGTGGGAACATGCATCTTTACAAAGAAAGCCCCCCCCCCATTTTGAAATATTCTTTATCAGTTGAACATGGTGAGTTAAATCCTGATCCATTTTGTAACTTGACAATGTAATGGTGAAGTGTCTTTGCACTGAATGAAGGTCTGACACTCTGGGCCTCTTAACTAAACTGTAGTCTAAATTATTTATTTAGTATAACCTGCACTGACTTCAATTTATTTTTGCTTACTTGCATAGGGTTGGTGATCCAGAGGTCTTAGCTATCCACACCAAACAAATTTCAAGATATGAATGTAGGCTGTTAAATGTTACTGTAAAAATTGTTGTTTTAATAATACAATTTGGACACTATGTCCTGGAAAGAGGCATAGATGATTATATCAGTTTTTTCTAATGATTTTGTTGAACCAGTTATTGGGTTTCATTCAATGATAATGTCGCCTTCAGTGTTTCTCTCACTCTCTCTCCTTCTCTCTCTCTATATATGTATATATATATATATATATATATATATATATATATATATATATATATATATATATATAATTTAGCATTTGTTACTGCATGAGTTTTTGCCATGATAACATTTTGCAATATTTATTAAACAAGTAAAAAAATCAGTCTGACAGGCAAAGCCAGCATATCAGTGCAATTTATCTAATGCCTTTAATTATTAGTTTGCCAATGAAACAATATCAAATGTGAGCTACACAGAATAGCAGTAGTCTATTTGGAGTAATCAACACAATTCACAACTAGAAGTGCAGGAGAACAGACTAAGTCTCATCAGATATAAAGAGCCAACATTTCATTAATAAATTAGAGATGAGTGTTTAGCAAACAGAATTGGCAGTTTTTAATACTGGTAGTGCCCAAGGTGTAATGGTAATAAAGTGAGTTTATCAAGTGGAAGTAGTTAAAATAAAACAGTCAAAAACAGTTAATGCTAAATGTTTTTCTGGTAAAAATGCCCATACTGTAAATAATATTCTATCATATATACCAGAAAAATTAAATAATTCTATGCATTTGTTTTACACATAAGAAAAACAAATGCATATCTTGACATTTATGCAGTCCATGACTTTGTGGCTAAGTAGAATTTATTATCCAGGATATTCAGAGACTTGCTGATACTGCGGTGGCAGTTTCCATATATAGTGGAGATTTTGTGTGCCATAGTTTAGGGGATGCTTTGGGTTGGAGCAGCGAAGTCAACACCATTTGAATCACAAGGACATTCATCAATTGCAGAGGTGTCAGGACAGCCCACCTTCTTTTTACATTTCAGTCATTCAGCATCCAGAGGTTGTTGCCAGAGACTCGTCATGATTTTTCTCTGATGGGATTTATTTATGTGATGTTATACATCTTTCAAATTTTTTCTTGAGAAAAAAAAATGAGCTAGCAACAGTAGTTGGTTGTTTTCCAGTTTGAAGGTTAATAAAGATTTATTCCATATGTGCATATCTAACTATCTACCTATAGGTCACAACAGTGAATGAATGACCCAAATCTCAACGTTCATAAAATTGACAACAAAAGGTCAACTTTGCAAATACTGACATGCTGCTATGCATGTGTCAATCAAGAAATGTCAGGTCATGGAAAACAACGTGTAAAAAAAAACATTAAAGCTTTGTTTTTCTGCTGCTCACCCACACCCCCGGCTGCTTACATATTCATACTCAGAGATGGCACAACCCCAAGAAATGTCTGAGCTCACATACCTCCTGTCAACCATTTGTGTAGTTGACTAAATTTGTCATCTAAATAGATGTCCCCATGTAGATAGATAGATATAGATAGATAGATAGATAGATAGATAGATAGATAGATAGATAGATAAATAAACAAAAGTGTCATAAACAAAACTATGCAAAACAAAGAAGCAAAGTAAGAACACAGAAAAGACTGACAAACTGAATATTTGACCTAGCAGTTTGGCAGTAAGCTGAATGAGCATAAAAGAAGGAATTCCAGATATAATCTAATGTCTTCAAGGCGAAGAAAAAAGCAGAATGTCTGCACTTCATAACCAAAAAAATAATAAATTTTCTTGAGTTTTCTTTTATTCCAGTATTAGAGATAGCTCAAAAGTATCTCCTGAAATTAAGCACCAGACTTACACAGGAACTTCATCACCTTTTACTTATTGTACTTGAGTCTGTATGAAGACATCTTGAAATATGCTAGGAAATTGGGAGCAGCCATAGAAACATCTGGGTTTCCTGTAAAATGTATTCCAGATTACAGCAATATTTTCCCAGATGGAAATTATTGGACCCTGCACTGGGCTGCTCTCTCTAGATATATTTCCCAGATGCATTCATAGACAGTTATAACAGTGTACAATTCACCTCTGATTTTCTTGCAAACAGGCCTACAGTTTCCATAACAATCAACAGCAAGACATCCATATTTAACACATCTGAGACTATTACAAAGATGCAAGTAGAGTCAAAGGAAAGTAAAAAGAGAGGTAGATACTGACAGCGACCCCAATGATATCACCCAATAGGAAATGAAATACAGTCAATCTAATGCTAAAGCTTACGACCCCTTCCCTTTCTCAGAGAAACACCCACCATAGCAGCAGTAGTTCTGACCTAATGCTCCAACCACTGAACAGATCTGATACTCTGCATGATGTTCAAACATCTGTAGAAGAGTAAAAGAATGAGTAGATATTTCAACACTATGTACTGCCATCCAACAATATGAATCATGTTTCTGTTTTGGTATAGCAGTGACCCACATTGTCCTTTTATAGGCTCAGCCTGGGAGCATTGTCTAGCTACATGACATGATCAGTCACACAGTTGGCAAATGGGGACTGAGAGAGTCAAACTCTTGCTACAGGAATCAGCTTGTCAACAGATCATATCCTTAATTCTCTGTACTAACTACCAGACTAATGCTTAATCACAGACAGACTGAAGACGGTCTATTAAAAACTGGCAGAAGTTACAAGATAGAAGAAGAAACAAAACAACTCTAATGAAGAGCCAGAAGATCATCATACAGTCTTTATTTAAGATGCTTTGGCCAAAATGGAAGAAAGAAAATCTGTCTTCTGTTTCCACTGTTTTCTCCTTTATACTCATAATTTCTTAGCATTACAGTACATATGGACTACATTAGATCTAATCTACTTGAATGTACACATAGTATACCATTCTTTTTTTTAGTTCAGCAATGACATGACAACCGCTATATGTTAGAGGCAAATCTCTATTCTTCAGACAGTATTAACAATGAAGTATTGTATAAAGGGGGTGATGCTCTCTGAGGTGTCATCTTTCAGATAAGACTTTAAACTGAGGTCCCAGCTGCCTGTGTTTGTGGTAACCATAGTGGATGTAAAAGATCCCGCAGCACTTATTATAAACAGTAAGGGAAATACCCATGATGTCTTGGCCAAATACCCCCTTTGTTAGTATGGGTAACACTGCAGCCCTCCATTGAGCAGGACTCATGCCTACTGGGATTAACCTGTCAAAATAAGTAAGTACACATATGAACATTTATTTCTGACAGAATAGAAAATTGTTGCATTACTCTGCAATACTACTTTATGATAACTATACTTTCTATAATCTGATCTATGCATGATATCTTTACAGTACTAATGTACTTCAGCATGGTCTTTGCTACAACACATTAGAGATGTAGAGTTACATAAGATAATGCAATACCATAAGCAGGGTAAGGTAAAAGGAAATGGCTGTCCTAAGTACATGCTGACTGGGGGGTCACAATAAGACATCTGAGGTGTGCATTTTCAAACATTTACTTTGACTGATGCTTACACATGTGTGTAAGTGTGTGTGTGTGTGTGTGTGTGTGTGTGTGTGTGTGTGTGTGTGTGTGTGTGTCTAAATCTCAGTGCACATGTGATAAACTACATATTTATGTCTATACATCTGTTTGTGTGTATATGGAGACATTATTCAATACATGCTTAACTTATATTTTGAAAGTAAAATACTTTCTCCAACAATTATGTTTTCTACATAAGCTTTAAGACATTAGGCATATGTACTACTCTATACCAAAAATATATAAATATAAAACAATAAAACAAATCAATTCAAAACAACTTAACAGACAGTCCATTTTCTAATCATAATAATGCCCAAGAAGTTGATTGTTTCAAAGCAATAGCTGAACATCCAGGGGTGGAGACACCATTTGCCTAGATTGTTGAACCTCACAACACAAATATGTAGTTTGTCATTTCTCTAACATAGCTACCATGTTGGACCTTTATTGCTTGCCTGCTTTTTATGATCATAAGAAATATGACCAGTGTCACAGATATTGTTGAACAGAAGATCAACAGAAGCTGTGAGTCAAGGTTTCTGTTGAAGTCTATGTGGAAGTTTAGCGACAATTATTTTATGAATCATTTTAGGTGGTTACATTTTAATAACCCACAATATAGTCTGAATGCTTGTATGAACATTTTTTCTTACTATAGGTTCATAGGTTCAAAGGTATTTACTTTGCTAATGAACACAAGGGCATTTTTAAGCCTAGCCATGCATCGCAAATCTCTGACAAGTTCTGATACCCTTGATAAGTGTAAGCAGGGGCTAGGGCGATGAAACATTTACAGATTGCCTGTGTCCATTAGAGACATAGGTGCCAAACCAGGGATGAATTTCTCGTTCCCCATACAATTGTCCAAGTTGCACTTGAATTTGGTTAAGGAGGAACTCTGCTTCACATGGATGCGGAGCCTATTCCAGAGCCAGAGTAATCTCTGGGACACATACCTGTCTCTCCATCAGGTCCTATTTATATCACAGGCAAAGCTCAAGTCCTTAGAATGGGTAATTCTGGTGCTGTTTGTTTTGTAGATATGACAGAGGTCCATCAGAGTGGGGTCTGATAATGCCCTGTATGTTAGGCATAGATCTCCCCTCAAAAGCTTGTAGGAGACAGAATACAAGAATAGAGCCTTGAAGCGGTCTGCATAGGACATTTTACTTAAACCCTATATTCTTTTAGTGAGGAACCTCTTTAGACATTCCAGTTTCTGGATATGCCTGGTTAGGTACATGCCAAAGGGGGCACTGTAATCAATGATAGGTCTGATGAATGCTGAATGGATTGGAACAATGACTTCATTGGACTTCAATGCCATACCTTTGTTTATAAGTTGTGCAACATAGAATGACTTCCTCACTACTGTAGACACATAATAGTCAAAGACTAGATTGCTATCTATGTGTGTGTTCCTAAGTCCTTGATTACTGGGTCAACCCTAAGGGGTGTGTTGTCACTATGATAGTTACTAGGGATGGATTACTTCCCAAAATATACTATTATCCATATCTTGGCATTTATTTTTAGTCAATGGCTCTGACACCAGTTGTTTGTCTGTGTCAGCCCCTCCTGGAGAACATTTGTGTCTATGTGGGATTCAATGACAGATCTTAATTTGCAATCATCTGCAAATTTAGATAGCCAGAGACCACTGTCATAGACCTTGACTCAGGAGAAGTAAATACAAAAAAGGAGTGGTCCAAGGACTGATTCCTGAGGGACTACACTTGTGGCTGGCCTCTTTGTAGAGGTGGATCCCCCCCCACATTTCTAACATCCTGGGTCCTGTCTGTCAGATAGTTGGCTATCCATAGGTTCATAAGTTCATAGGTTGGTACTATGCTATCGGCCCTAGGGCCTATACAAGCCTAGCCATAACAATTCTCTGGCTATTTCTTCTCAAAGTATTTACTTCCCTGGACCCCTGTCTAGCAGGGTGACTGACGTGATCCCCGGGGTGAATTTCCTCTCTCTCATCCAATCATCAAGGTTCCCTTTGAAGAGGGCCAAAGAGGTGCTCTGCTTGACATGTATGGGCAGTCTATTCCAGAGTATTGTGAGTCTCTGAGTCAGGAACCTATCCCTCCAGCATGTTTTGTTCGTTATGATGTCAAGGTTTAGATTCCTGGAGTGTGTGTCTCTGAGGGGTTGGGATTTCTTTAAGTGTCGCATGTCAAACAGCTCTGAGTTTGACATAGCCTTGCATGTTAAGCAGAGATCACCTCTGAGTAGATGATATGCGGCAGAGTACAAGTGAAGTTTTTTTAGACGGTCAGCATAGGGCATCTGCTTTAGGCCTGTGATTCTTTCAGTGAGGTATTTCTGTGGCCTTTCCAGTTGTTGCAGATGTCTTGAGAAATACATACCAAACAGGGCATTTTATTCTATAATGGGTCTTATGAGGGATGAGTACAGTGGGACAATGACCTCCCTTTTTCTAGATGAAAAGCCCTTAGTGATGAGGTGTGCCACATAGAAGGATTTCCTGACTGTTGTGGCAATGTGGTTATCAAAGGTGAGATCACTGTCCACCTCTGTCCCCAAGTCTCTTATCACACTTTCAGTGTTTAGGGTACTGTCACCTAGTGGTAATTCATGGGTACATGTTTTTTTCCCAAAGGGAATAACTATACATTTCTTGGCATTAAGCTTGAACCCATGGCTCTGGCACCAAGCATCTGTTTCTGTAAGGCCCTTTTGTAGAATATCCACATAATTTGGGGATTCAATAATGGCTCCCAGTTTGCAGTCATCTGCGAACTTTGTTAGCCAGAGACCCTTAGTGTTGGCCTGTACTTCAAAGAAGTAGACGCCAAACAAGAGCGGTCCCAGGACTGAACCCTGAGATACTCCACTTGTCACCATTAGGTGACATACGAGTTTGTACCTAACTTCTTGAGTTTGTCAAAAATGCCTGAGTAGGGTATTGTGTTAAATGCCTTGGCCAGATCAAGGTAGGCAGTGTGAACCATTTTGCCCTCATCCATTGCCTTGGTGACCTTCTCAAAGAAGTCCAACAGGCTGAGTAGGCATGATCTGCCATTGACAAAAAAACGACTGGGTTGGGTCCAGTGTCTGGAGGTTTACTATATCACTTTTGATCATTTCCATGAGAATTCTTTCCATGGCTTTACATATAACACTAGTGAGACTTATGGGTCTGGAGTTTCCAGGGTCTGTAGATGCCCCACCATTGTGCAGAGTGATGACTGTTGCTATTCTCCATTCATGAGGTATGAAGCCTGTTTGAAGGCTATAGTTAAGTAGCAATTCCAGAGTCCTGATAGGTCATGTTTCATGCTATTTAGAAGGCATCCTGGAATATTGTCTGGGCCCATTGATGCAGTGTGTTTGGCCTTAGAGAGAACATTAATGACATGTTCACTAGTGATAGCAGGGGGAGTTATGTTTGATGGTATTTCTTGAGTGAAGGTTAAGGGGGAGAGAGGGGTAAAGTTGGAGCTAAATCTGTTGGCCAGTAGGTTTGCTACATCTTCTTTCTCAGTATAGGTGGCTCCATTTACAATGAGCTCAGCACACAAATGTGTATGGCCTTTGTAGTTGCGAACATAGCTAAAGAATGCCTTGCAGCTGTCTTTGGCCTAGGAGGCCAAATTCACCTCAGATTTGGCTTTGGTAGACTTAATTTGTCCTCTTAAATGTTTTAGTTTGATGAGAGTGCAATTATTCTGCTGGGTGCTGCACCTCCTAATTTTTGTCATGATTTTCTTCCTTCTGTTATACAGCCAATTGATTTTGTGATTCCACCAGGGTGGCTTTTTTTGAGTTAGTTCTGTACTTCTTCCTGGTGGGTACACCTGCCTCTATGCAGCTATTAATATGCTTGTACAGGGTTTCTGTGAACAGTTCTGCATAGGCAGCAGTGTTTTCAGGGTTTATGGGGACTTGAAACTTTGCCAGGTTATCACTTCATAGCAGGAGGTTAGCCTTAGAGTAGTTCCTCAACATTCCAGGTTTAGCTGGGGTCCAGGCTTTATTTTTACTTAAAAGGAGACCATTTTGTGATCTGACCTTACCAGGAAAGACATTGCAGTAAGGGGTGTGCAGCACATTTCCATATTAGTGAGGAACAGATCCAGTATGGCTGCACCCCTGATTGGTGTATTGACTATTTGGTTCAGGAAGTTTGTGTTTACAAAATCCAGAAATCTCTGTGCCTGTATGTTTGGTGTCATATAGGATTCCCAGTTAATAATGTGGTAATTAAAG
Source organism: Protopterus annectens (assembly GCF_019279795.1). Taxonomy (NCBI): domain Eukaryota; kingdom Metazoa; phylum Chordata; order Ceratodontiformes; family Protopteridae; genus Protopterus; species Protopterus annectens. The sequence continues at coordinate 144,227,175 of NC_056733.1, read as the reverse complement.
TCACCCATGAATATGGTATTGGGTTGGATGGTTAGTGTTTCTAATAGGGAGGGACCTATAGCTGGCAAGGAAGTGATATTGGATTTTGCATATGGTGATTTTTAACATGGAGCAGCTCAATTACATTGTCCTATTTGACCAGCCTTAATATATATTTGTTTTTGATGTAAATAGAGACAACTGCACCTTTAGTCCCTGTCAGTGTAGTAACTTGTCTAAATGTGTGGAAGGCGTTATAACCTTGCACTGCTGGTGTGCTCTCATCAGCTTTAAAACATGTCTCAGTGACTGCACAGACAACAGCATTCTTTAGGGTGAAGAGAGCTTCTAGGAAGTGGAGTTTTTCGTTCAAACTCACAGCACTGAGCAGTAATACCTTTACATTTTCTTGGTTTTGATTTGTTATGTCAGAAGTGCTTTCAGTTTGGCATTGCCTAAAAAAAGGCACTATGGGGGAAGACAATGTTTTAGCCAATATTCAAAAGCCTAGAGGGGAGAGGTGCAGACTATCCCTGGCAAAGCAACATGGCCTGTTGACCATCTCCTTCCATGCTGACAAATATTGCAGCCCCTTAGAATGACACCAGAAACTAAGCCAATAGTTAAAGTCAATCATCTTTTTTTCATATTATGGCATCATCCTTGGAGAAGGTAAAATGCTGCTCAATGCTAGGCACGTATCAGGCTCTAAGGCACATATTCTGAGAGCTCCATGATGTCTCTTTTCATATAGACTAGAGAAGTATGCCTCAGGTCATTTACTTCCACATAGACTATGACTGGGTCATACTGGTACTTGTAGTCCAATGATCAGAGTGTGTGCATAATGTGACATATCCTAGTCCCTCATAAGCAACTGACCGTAACTTTCTCCTTACTCAACCTAGTGAGAGGGACATCAGTGCGTCTCATGATGGAGTCTCCAGTTACCAGAATGTTGGATTGTGTGGTGGCTTGCCTTATGGGCTTAGACTTACAGGCTCCACGAGATGTGGCTCTATGTGTTGATGTGGATGTTGTTTCAAAAGAGTGCATTTGGGGCTGCTGAGGGTATTGGTTAAGTGTACTTAATCTAGGAGGTCTTTGTAGTCTAGTAAGGTTACATTTAATTGCCTCAGTATATGTGTGTCTATTTGTCTGCTTTGAATTATGTGTGATGGGTGCAGTGTGTACTACTGACAACCTTATTGACATTAGGAGTACTTTTATGTGAGAGCTTTGCCACCAGTGACATTGTGTAAATACATCTCTCATATACCATATCAGTTTGTTTGAGAATTAACTGGTTATCAGTAAACATGAGGCAATTTCTGCATTTCCTCAGGATGCCCATATCCACCAAACTGGTAATAGAGGTAGTAAGAAAGTTCATATCCATGGCTACAGACCCATTTTTATTGATTAGATAGCTGGAGTGAGAATAAAAAGTAATGTCAGGAGTATTCAGTTTGCAACTCTGGGAACAGTGTTTGTCACTGCAAACTAGTTGTCCTATGTGTTACTAGGTATTGGAGAAATTTCAATCATGCTTTTACAGGAAAAATGTCACTCAAGATGTCTGAGTCTATACAGGGCATTGCCACACAGCTGAGAGGATACTAATACATAGACCCTGAAAATTTAAAGATGAACTATTTAGGCAGATATTCTGAAGTTAGAAACAAATCAAGCAGTACTTACTGAAAAGCAAATAATTAGCTTGTCAAGAATGATGAAAAGAGGGGAGTCACATGAATGCCTATTGCCTGGCTACTACTAGTGCTGGTCTCACCACAGCTTTACTCTGCTGGGATACAATGCTCCTTTACTACTTCTGTCACCAGAAGCAAAATGTTAGCACCAATCCCAAAATGAGAAGTCGGGCACAACCTGGTGGTGATCCTCAGTATTGTTCCAGATAATGCAAGGGTCTGTAGGCTAGTTGTAGCCTTTTCCTGGTAGATGTCTTTAACAGCAACCAGACCAATCAGGAATGTTAAGTACAGACACACACTGTCCAACCAGAAACAGTCAAGAATCAATGCACTCTGCTCCTTCTTTCACCAGGAGAAGAATATAAGCACAAATTCTAAGCTGTCACCTATGAAGCAGTTATTAGCCTTTCTGGTGATCAGCAGTCTTGAGGGAAAAAAATGTCCATGCGCTGTTTCTCTCTCTAGGTGTAAACAGAAGCACTATTCCCAAGATGACTACCTAGAGGCAGAATGTGGGCTCATCAATAACTGGTGGTCTTGCAATAGGTACAATGAAAAAATGGCTTAATATTATAAGCACTGCAGTATGCAGTAAGCAGTTAGATATAAAAAAGAGGAGTAAGTAAAGTTTCAGCTGTCTAAGTGGAGAGCCGCTAATTTTACAAGAACAAAATAGATTGAAAGGGAGTGGGCACTTTTGTTTTCTGGCTCTAGGGAATAAAGTAGGATGGCCAATAAATTTAAATAGTTGAAGGGGAGTGATTTCACAAAATGATAATTTTGTACTTTCTCACAAAAGCCAGTGAAAGGGGAGAAGGAAGGAGATTTGTGGTCAAATTAACATAAATGGCTGGCAGCTAGAAAGACAGTTGTGTTTAAGAACACAAAAGCAACAGGGTGGGAACATGGGGAAAAATCTATGTGACTCACAAGAAACACAGCTGTGGTCTCTTTCCAAGTTTTAATGTATAGTTCAAAGCAGGATGCAAGTAAACACAGTGCAAAGAAAATAAATTATGGTATACAAAATAGAAGAAGGAAATAAAGTAATATAGAACACAAGAAATCAAAAGCAAACTAACCTTTCCCTCACAACAAGTCTTGTCAGAGTCTGGGTGAGCTTTTCCAGTAAAACCTTGAAATATTTTATTTCACCCCTTAAAGAGAATGTTTAGTTCCTAGCTCCACCCCTCAGTTTACAGATAATTAACCTTAACTGACTTGTTCTAACTTCTGTGTGACTCCTTAATTGACCTGTTCTAATGTTTATTGCTGAAAATCTGATATGCCAAAGACCAACTTACATTCTTCTACCTTATATAAAGATGAATCCAACATAAGACTAAGTACTGAGTTTGTTGGTCTAGCTCTACTTGTGGAAATTTCAGGAGAGTTATGCTCTTATGTGTGTAATTTATATGCTAATTAGCTCTCCAGATTTTTGAATGGGTGTTCCTTGAAGACCCTTTGTCCAGATTTACCATGTTTGCTGATTAAGAGGTATAAGTCAAGCTATTTCAGTTCCCACATAATGGCTGAACTCTCCTGGTAAGCTATAAAGGGCTGATAATACCATTATTGTATCTTAAAGTCCCTGCCCCCTTAAGCTAGAATGGGAGCACAGAGAACAGCTATCTAAAGATGACCAAATGTATGACTGGTACCCTATTCTGAATAGTTAATGCCTTAGAAATAAATCATGAGATTTATTAATATCCCATTCATCATTGGTCATAGTCTGTTAAATATTGTGGAAAGAATCTTGTTCCAACACTGAACCGAAATGTTGCTCTAATATAGTCAGCTGGAAGTGGGACTTGCATAACATCTAAAAATTGTCTGTATACTAATTGTAAATTCAAATTCTCTCTTTTTTAATGGTTTATACCATATGGTATGTTAGTAATTCTTTCTAGAAACTGCGCTGAATGAATCTAAGCTCCTATCACACTGCATAAGCATATCTCCATTGTCATGTAAGTTTGCGCTTACATTTTGGTCTACTTCACCTGAATCAGTAAAAAAATAAAAACATGTATTCGGACATTACAACCCATATTGTAAAATGTGGCATGCAGTGTTTAATATTTTTTTATTATTTTAAAAAATAAAGACAAAAGTTAACAACCATCCAACTGCAACTCACATAACCAGATTACAACCAGATTCAATTCATACTAATATTTTGAAATAAAATTAATCAAACTACTTCATACTTAACTTTCATTATAAAATAGTTGAAACTATTGCATATGCCATTTCACATTTACTCCCCAATCCACCTTCCCCAATGCAATTAGAATTTCAAATCTTTTTTCCATTCTTTGTGTATCCTTTCTTATCTATTCTTTCTTGTGCGCTAAGTATCTTTCAATAAGTCCTAAGGTTATTACCCCCTACTTTGCCTTTCTTTCTTCTTTTGTCTCTCTTTCTATGTTCAAGCTCATGCATCCTATCCTCTCCTCCTAACAACAATATAATAGTCCTGCTTTGCCTAAACCATCAAACTCCTGGCACCTTAAGCCCTTACTTAGCTTACTATTGAGTTCTTTACCTCTGAAAAATGCAAAACATTTCATTTTATTACATCACCATTGTCAGAAATTTTATTTTTTTTTTTTTATTTTTTTTATTTTTTTTTTTTTTGTAGTTGCCCTTTTCTGGCTGAGCCTCTGAAAGAAACTGAGGAGGCCTGGGAGACAATAAAAATTATAAACGATTTAATTTTTTATTTTATAGATTAGACATGTATACACACAATTACAGTGTTATACACATACAAGAGCACAGGTATGCACACAGTGACAAAAACAAACAAATTAAAAAAAAAAAAAAAAATAAAAAAAAAAAAATAAAGTTTGTAAAAAGATTATGGAAAACATTTGAAATTACAGACATAATACATACATATAGTACAGGTATACAAGTAAGATTAGCCAGTGTTTGTGAGTAAGAGTGAAAACTATTATAGTACTCTAGATTTAGTATGTATATGTTACCTGCTGCATCTTATATTTTCTGCAATCATGGCTTGCTGACTTTTGCTGAGATGTTGCCCTGATGAGGTCTTTAAAGAGGCTTTGGATGATGAGTTTTGAATGCTAGTAGGGACAGAGTCCCATTTTTAGAACTACTATATAGTGCTATTAAAGCTACTACACTAGCTTAGCTGTTGGTGACTTCTAGTAGTAGTTTAGTTTTTGAGGGGCCTTTTGGCTGAAGAGGCCTTGTGCTGTACTAGGTTTTTTTAGGTTTTTTACACTTATTTGGGAGGTAATACATAGAAGAACAAGGCCAGAGATCAGAGAGTAGAGGAGGCTGGGCAGTTCAAGCTAGTGAGTGGTCTCAAAGCAGTACAGTGACATGAGTGAGTATATGAGCAATTTGCAGCAAGCAGGGCAATTCTGTTATAGCTTCCTTTTTTTTTGCTTAGTTCAGTTTTTGGATTGGAGAATATCAGAATGATGCATAGAGTAGGTTGGATGTTGATTGGGCAATGGGAGCTTGTTGATCTTGTGTTATTGGGTAAGAAATGGTTTGAGATGACCCCTGACCCCAGTTACTTTTTTTTTTTTTAATAGTTGAGATGACTATCAGATTTTATTTTAAGTGTCCATGGTTATTATTCCAATAGCTAGCTGTACCACACTGGAGCAATTGGAGTAGCATTTGTGGAATAGATAGTCAACTGACTGTTAGTGTTTTTGTTAGAACTGGTTATAATCATAAGCTGAGTTTTCTTTGAATTGAGGATAAGTTGGGCTTTGGTAAGGTAGTTTTCAATGTCAGAGAATGCTAGTTGAGTTGTTTGCAGGAGGGTGGGAATGTTTTGTGCAGCACGGATTAATGTAGTGTCATCTGCATACTGAATTATAGATGCATGCTGTGTGAAGGTATGGAGGTTATTTGTAAAGACTGTGAATAGTAGTGGTCCTAAGATAGAACCCTGTGGGACTCCTATAGTTATGGGCAGCTGAGGAGAGAGAATTTTTCCATTTCACAACTTGGTACCTGTCAGTTAAGTAGCTTTGGAACCAGGTAAGAGTGGAATTTGATAGATGATATTGGTTTAGTTTGTTTAGCAGGATTTGGTGTGTGACTGTGTCAAATGCTTTGGACATATCCAAAAAAAGAGTTGAAACCTGCAGGCCTTCATTTTTGAGACAGTTTACTGCATTTGTGAAGCAGAGGAGGGCTGTAGTGGTACTATGGGCAGGCCTGAAACCATTCTGAGTAGGTGACAGGATGTTGCTGTCTAGGAGATAGTTTAGCATCTAGGTATGGATGCATTTTTCTAGGATTTTGGCCAGGGGGGAGAGTAAAGCAATGGGTCTGTAGTTATTAAGTTCAGTGGACGTCCCACCTTTATGTATGGGTGTAACATAGGATATTTTCCAGAGTTTTGGCACATAGTTTTCAACAACTGATCTGTTTATGAGAGTGGAGACTGGGATAGCAATAGCATCTGCTGTGAGTTTCAAGAAATAGCTGGGGAGTTGGTCGGCTGCTGTTGATGAAATTTTTAGTTTGGAGAGCATGCTTTTGATTGAAGTGGTGGAAACTGTTTTGAGGGTAAAGCTAGTATTAGTGTTATTTGCATTGGTGGGGGGTAGTGAGGAAGGAACTGTCCTGTGATATTAAGGATAGAATTGAGTTCACAAAGTGGGAGTTGAATTGTGTTTCGAATGGAACTTTAGTGTCAGGGGTGGTTGGTTTAGGGGTAGCCTTTTGAGTGGATTTTAGTAGCTGGTTTACATTTTTCCAAACTTTTTGCAGGTTGTGTTGGTATTTTGTTTGTAATGTTGTGTAGTAGGATTTTTTTTGTCCAGCCTAATGCATTTTTTTGCACGGATGCGCAGCTCTTGTTACTTAGTTAGGGTTTGTGTTTCTTTGTTTTTTTGATAGTAAAGCCAGGCAGTGTCTCTGGACTTGAGGATTTGTTTGGTTTCTTTACTGAGCCAGGGGTTTGTAGAGGTTCTAACCTTGATTTTGCGCAATGGAGTGACAGTGTCTAGGTGTTGTAGAAATGTTTTGTTGAAATATGCTACAGCCTGGTCAAGTGGGAGGGTTTTTAGGGTGGTCCAGTCACAGTTACAGAGTAAAGTGTTGAGGACCTCAGGAGATACTTTTTTGTGTTTCTAGTGGATATATAGTTAGTGGTTTTCCATATGCTTGTTCTACTACATATAAAGTATATTATGTTGTGGTCACTTTAGGTGTCCGGGAGACTGCCTGTGTGATGGTACAATGAGGGGTTGTTAGTTAGGACCCAGTCAAGGATGGATTCTCTTTTAGATTTTTTATCACATCTAGTTGGAATTTGGACTAGCTGCTGGTAGCCATGACGATTTATTAGATTACTTGGTTGTTCTGATATACAGGTGAACCAATCTAGGTTGAAGTCCCCAGGAATAAGGGTTTTTTGTGAGCATGTGGAAGAACACCAGGATAAGAAGTCTTCAAGGCTAGCAGGTGTATTTCCAAGTGGAATATAGATCACAATTGTGGTGATGACCTTTTTAGGGTGAAGTTGAAGTTGTGAGATAAGTATGCCCCAGTTATTGGGGGAGGGGTAAGAGTTTGATAATTGACGGACAGTTAAGTTGGACTTGTACAGTAAGGCAGTTCCACCCCCTTTACGAAGTTGTCTGTCTGTCTAATGATATTGTAGCCAGTAGGGATAACTTCTGAGTTAGCTATGTTTTTATTCAGCCAGGTTTCTGTTAAAGCAACTATGTCTGGGGAGTAGTGTGCTATTGTGGCCTGGGGTTCAGGTATTTTATTTTTGATACTTCTAATATTAATATTTAGCATAAAAAATGGTTGGTTTTGCTGCTGTTGCTGATTTGCCCAGGGATGAAGAAAGTGGGGTTGTTATGTTCTGACATTTGTGTTGGAGCAGTTTGTGTTGGACAGGATGCATTTGGGCCTGGGTTGGTGTGGATATCCCCACTTATGGTGAGCCTGGAGTTAAAATAGTTATACAGATGTTGGGGTTTGGTGAGGAGTGTGAGAAAGTATTGTGTTTTTTTGGAGTAGAAATGAGAGCATACGTGTTTAGTTCTGAATTGGTCCATTATGTAGTTCTTGAATAATTGTGGGCAGATATTATTATAATGTGTGGTGTCTGTATACGAGAGTGCATAATGTAGTGTTGTGCTACTAAGTTTAAGGATATTGCTAGAGTGATAACTTGTGGTGCTGTAAAGAATAATGAGAAGACAGACTAGACTTAGTTGTGTGATAGTCATGGTTATAAAGTTTAAGTTGTTTCTAGGTGGGGGGGTCTGAATAGGAATTATAGGGTTGCACTGTATGTGGATGGGGAAGTAGTGTGGGTGATGTAAAAAATTCCTAGTGGGAATGAGAGTGATTGGGAATATTTTGTGTGGAGCAAGTTGGTGTGGTATAATGTGATATGACTTGAGGAGCTGTGATTGGTGGAGGTGATGTGAGGGTGAGCTGTGGGTGTGGCTGTGATTACTATAAATGTAGAGGTAGTGGGGGTGGGAGGGAATAGGGGGCAGGGCTGGGGAGCGGAGAGAGCCTGAGCATTAGCGAGGGTGAACGGAGCGGGGCAGAGCCAACCAAGACAAGAGAAAAAAGTAAGTATTACTTTACAAATCTGAACACTTTAAACAAATTCCTGAGGTCTAATGGCTTACCAGCAAGCAGAATGTAATTGCTGAAGAGCACTTGTGTCCTGGTGGGAGACTAGAAATTTAAAGATGGCCCCATGCTCAGCAGGATTCTAATATAGACTTTGTATTGGGGGAGGGAGATAGCACAAGGGGTGTAAACCAGGTGGAATGCAAAGAAACCAGAGAGGCAATTAGTGGAAATCAGTGAAGGCCTCAGAGGGGGTAAGTAATAATTCAAACTACCTGTAAAGTGAAGGAGAGAAGAGACAGCAAAGTTTATTAAGGTTGGGAGTGTGTCTTCACATTGATTTGCTGATTAGTAACCAGTTTGTGCACAGATTAGAGTAGGGAGATACATTAGCAATGAAGGGGAATGTATAGAGATGCAAATAAACAGGTGGGCCTCCAAGTGATACAAACTAAGGCAGAAAGCACTGAGAGGACTGCTTGATGGTTAATTTAGTCACAGGGATGTGAATTAAATGTATACTGTCTATTGGACAGTTAGGATTACTGTACTAGCTTGGGGGTGGGGAGGACACGGCGCAGTGGTGCAGAGGTAGCATTGTCTCCTCACAGCAAGAGGTTTTCTGGTTCGATTTTCGGCTGGGGTGCCTTCTGTGCAGAGTCTGCATGGGAGGACATATGGATAAAGCATGCACCAACTTCTCTGCATCTACAGCATTTCTCCTCCTCTATTCTGTAGGGGTCTAAATATTCTTTGGGAGTTCTATACCATCTAAGGAGAAATTGTGTCTGTTGGTCCCACACCTCTGACAGTGCTTTCAGTCTGCCACACATTTAAAAAAAATGCTATTCCTCCTCTGAGAAATGTATGCTTTCATTTAACACCATTTTAACCATAGTATCTCCATTTCCATTATTTCAGTCTCACTTTCACTAGTTCCTTCCCATATAAGTTAACTGATAACAGTTCACAAATCTTTTGTTTTAAGTTCACAAATCTTGATGCATTGACCCTTGGAGCAACCTAACAAACTTTCATTGTCATAATCACTCATCTCCCTATCTTCACTTGCCAACATCTGATCCATGCTTGTATTTCATTGCAAACTATTCATTGCATGCTTTAATTGTTAGTACTGAAACCACGTGCTACTTGGCAAGTCAAACAAAGAATCTGATTCCAAAACTCAGAACCCTCCACTTGGTTCTTCCACATCAACTGTCAATTGTTCTAATTCCCCTTTCCTCCCATTTCAGCCAGTGTAGTACTTGGCCCAACCACTCTTAGGATGCCATTCCACAATACTTCCCATTCACCCCTTTGACAACTGCATGAATTTACTTTAGATCTGATTAATCATCTGACTCATCACCCTCGCCTCCTTCAAACCCAGATAGACATTAAAGTCATTAGATTTAACAGTCATTAATGCTGACACTAACAAATATAGCTCAAAGTCCAGCACCCTCCAACCTCCATGTTTCCTAAGAATTCTAAGTCTCCCTTTTGCAATGCAAGCACCTTTCACATTCCATATCAACTGGTAATTATTCATTCTAGCAATGATTTTTTTTTTATTAAAGTTTCCCCATGTTATCATACAGATGAGCAATACTCAGCAGCAAAAAAATGGTTAATTAAATAAAAGAATAAAGTAAATACATTTATTTTGTATATGGTATTGGAGTTATATAATCAGAAATCAAAGTTTACTTCTGGCGCTACTTACTTATCCAGAAGTGTTTTAATTCAATTATTTACCAGAAAAGTGTTTTGTATATTTTTTAATACAGCAGCAGTATTCCACCAAAAGATAGTGGTGTGCAGAAGTGGTGTCTCAGGCTAGCTTTATCTGCCACTGAAATATTTTAGTATGCATGACACTAAAACAAATTGGATGTTTAAGGTAGGTGAAAGAATAAAAGAAGAAAAGATAGTAAAATTGGAGATATTGCATGGGGGGGTGGTGCAGTGCTCCCCCATGTTAGTGATAGTGAGTACTATGTCCAGGACATTTGAGCCCCTTGTGGGAGTGCTGATTACCTGTTCTAGAACATTTGTATCAACAAAATCCAAGAACCTCTGAGCCAGTATGTCTGTGGTCACGTATCTTTCTTAGCGGATGGAAGGAGAGTTAAAATCACCCATGGACAAGGTGTTGGGTTGTATGGGAAATGTCTCCAGTTAAGTCCAGGTATGTGGTATCCTTTTTCTCGTTCATGGTGGGGGACCTATAGCTAGCTATGATGTGGTAGGGGGTTTTGTGTATAGTTAATTGGACATGGAGTAGCTCAAGAGAGTCATACTGTTTGACCAGTCCCGAGGTGTAGTTGCCTTAATGAAGATGGATTCACCTCCTCCTTTTTTTCTTTCACACTCAGTTTGTGGTCTGAATGTATGGAAGGCATTGTAGCCTTGCATGGCCGAGATGCTTTCCATGACTTTGAAACATGTCTCGGTGACTGCACAGACATTAGCATCTTCCAAGGTGAGGAGTGCTTCCAGGGAGTACAATTTCTTGTTTTTTATTGGTCTTGGGTGAAAGACCTTTTTTTTTGTCCCTACCTGGCCCTTCAAAAATCTGGCAACCCTGTACTCACCCTGGCTGTGGAAATGAGGGTAAAAAAGGAAATCCTTTTACTTGGACTATTTTAAAGGGTGTACACAAAGCCAGGGGGCAAGACTGTCACTCATTCTTTTCAATGCAGTCAAGATTCTGACACATGTTGCAGTCCTCATCTTACCAAAAAAAAAGACAATGGCCAGGATTCAATAAAGCTTACACGTTGCTAAACTCCATGTAAGAATAGTGGCACGGCTCTAACTCAGAGTTTGGAGCCTGTATAATCCAATAAACAAGGCTGTGGGCATGCATGAGCCTCCCAGTACTATTCCAACATGGGCACCATAGAATAATGCCAGTCACCTCATTTGCTGGTGAAAACCATGTAAATTAGGTGAATTAGCAATTCAGCAAGCAGACAGGCATCCATGTTGGAGCTGTGTCTGCTGCAGAAATGTATTCGTTATTAACCGTGTACATTTCTGCAAAAATCAAAAAGGGGGTATGACAGCTCAAAAGGAGTATTAGGCATGCCGATGGCCAAAAATATGGCCATTGGTATGCAAAAGTGTTTAAAAAAATTTTTTTTGGCCAATTTCAGCTGTTTAAGCATAGCACAGCAGCACGCAAATGAGATTGTGCAGAAAATAAAAAAAAATGTAAAAAGACAATTTTATGTGAAAGATGAATTTGCCATTATAAGGGGCAGCAGGCAGACTCATAACAATAACAGGTAACAGTGGCAGCTAAGACATAGGCTCCAGTGTAGTGGTGTAACTAGGTTCCAAAGCAGTGGCGTATGCAAATGAACAAAATTTATTGAATAGCAACATGGGAGATTGTGTCTGCGTGCACCTAACTGTGTAGGAGCTATAATGCGGTGGTGTAAGCAGGAGATGCAGCTGATATGAAAAGGGTGTGTCATGCTTGGTGTACACACTTGGTGTAAGCACATTGGAGCTCTGTGGCTTCTATTTGCGCTCAGCTAAGCACAGCTAAGCAAGGGTGTGTGCCTGAGGCTGCTTAGCTGTGCTTAGCTTAGCTCCTTCAAAAACTGCTGAGTGTATTTGTGTCCAGAGGAGAACCTTTTCTTCTCAGCAATGTTTACACTTGTTAAAACCATTTGTGTGGAGTACCACGGGGCTTAAACACAGCGGAAATAAAAAAAAAAGAAAATAGCAGAATAAAGGCAATGAACTACAAATCACTAAAACGGACTCTGCCACTCACAGAGGCCCATTCAAACCCCTAAATAATATAGTTGGCAGGTGGACTGTATCATAGTCAGCCATCACACAGGCAACATCTGCAACACACCAGTATGAAATATGAAAACACTTTTCAGTCTGGTTTTCCCACAAACCATGCATCATTGGCATTCAGACTTGGGAATTTTAACTGACAAAATGTTAGGGGCTGCTGCTGCTTTGCTACATCTCTATATGCTATAGACTGAGGGCAGTGATGAGGATTATGCTGACAACCACCCCAGACTGAGGAGGAAAAGAGTGTTCAGACCCAGGGTAACCTTTCAGGGCTACATGAACTGGAAATAGTGGAGCGCTACAGGGTGGACAGGGACACACTACAACAACTCATCCAGCTGTGCCAGCCTCACCTCAGACCCAGAGTCAACAGAGGGGAACCATTCCCAGTGGAAACAAAGGTATGTGTAGCAAAATGTGATCAGTTGCCTACAATCAGTGGGATCATTCATTCAAGTGCAATATATCCATATTTATTACATACTAAAATAAAATATTATTAATTCACTGTTTCTCAAATAAATAGTTAATTACAGAAATGTGTTTTTAAAAATATGAAAAACATCTTACTGGCAAGCTGTCAAATAAAATCACATTGACCAAATAAATACATGCATATATTCTAAAACATGTAGGGGAAGGAAAAAAAGAAAATACAGATTTAAATAGTGTATAATTTCTTTATTTAGAAACAAAGCTGACGTTTGTTCAAAGGACACTAACCCATTTTTGTTCTTAAAAGCATATTACTACCTGATTGTTTCATCTGAAAAAGATTACAATATTCTAAAAGTATCTGTTTCCTTGGACAATGCATTTACATTATCAAGAAAAGGGTAGATTTGTATCCCTATGGTACTAACTAGAACTCAGGCCCAGATTCATTTAGTTAATGTAAGCCCCTAATTTTGTCTTACCTACTTTATATAATAGATTAGTTTTAAACATGCTGTCCCATGTGATATTAAACCTCATTTATTTAGCATTTCTTGGAATCACATTTCTGCAGTCATCAACTTATTTTACCACTCTTATTGACCTTCTCCAGCTGAGGAATGTTTCTGTTTTTAAAAATGAGAAGAAGAGTAGTCTATGCAGGAACTGAAATATGACCTGAGGAATTGTGTAATATTTATGTTTCAGGCTGAATATTCTTCCTTAAAGGCACATGTAATTAGTAACTTTATCAGCAGATGAATATCATTGAAAGGAAGGTACCTCACATCACATCATCACTGTATCCTGCTGCTTTTACCTACATTTGTAGTACTAACTTACTATATTTTAGATGGAGAATTGTATAAGTCAGTGAGCCTTATAAAAAACACACAGCATGATGGACAGAGAATGTGTTTTAAATTGTAGCTGCAGCTATTTTTTTTTCTTGAAAGCAAAGAACTGCAAGCTTCTGTTAGCTCATAAGTTAAACTTTATAGAAAGGAGAGTAATTCAGGAATATATATATATATATATATATATATATATATATATATATATACACTATCATATGTTCATAAATTCATAGAATACTAGGTTAATGACCCTAGGGCCCTTACGAGCCTAGCCATATTTATCCTGAGTTGCCCCAATTGTCAGTGGTAAAGTGAGTGAAGTTCACTGAAGTAAGAATCCATGGTAATTAATATCAACTGCCTATGTCCACGAGGGACATGGATGCCACAACAGGAGTAAATTTGCAGTTTCCCATCCACTGATCTAGGCAGTGTTTGAAGAGGGTCAGGGAGAAGCTCTGTTTCACATGAATTGAAAGCTTGTTCCAAAGAAATGGCAGTCTCTGGGAGATGTATCTATCACTCCAGCATGACCTGTTCATGCCAGAATCTAGGTAAAGATCCCTGGAGCGAGTGGCCCTCATGCAGTTTGATTTATGAATGTGTAGCATTTCCATCAGGGCCAGGTCAGAGACTGCCCTATGAGCCAGGCACAGGTCACCCCTTAGCAGCCTGTAGGAAATAGAATAGAGTGACAGGGCTTTCAGTCTTTCCATTTAGGACTTGATTTGTGTACCCTGTATTTTCTTGTTGAGAAACTTCTGTGGTCTCTCCAGCTGTTGCAAGTGTCTGGTGAGGTACATGCAAAAGGTAGCATTGTACTCAAGTATTAGTCTGATGAGGGCCGAGTATAATGGAATTATAACATCCTTAGAAAGATCTAGATGCTATGCTCTTACTTATGATATGTGCCACATAGAAGGATTTCCTTACCAATGTGGATATGTGGTGACTGAAGTTCAGACTGCTATCAACCTGAGTAGCCAGATCACCTACCACTGGGTCTACACTTAGAGAGGTGGTGTTATAAAGTAATTAGCAGAGATGTATGCTTTTCCAAAGGGAATAACAATGCATTTTTTTTGCATTTAGCTTTAATCCGTGGATTTGGCAGCAATCATTTGTCTGCATTAACCCTTTCTGCAGTGTATTAACATCATTGGGGGACTTAGTGATTGCTCCCAATTTGCAATCATTAGTAAACTTGGTCATCCACAAACTGTCTGAGTTTGTTTGGATGTCTGAGAAATAAATTCTGAACAGTAATGGGCCCAGCAGAGAACCCTGTGGTACACCACTGATGACTGGTCTTTTGCTAGAGGTGAAGTCACCCACTTTGACAGTATGTGTCCTGTCAGTGAGCCAAGCTTTCCATCTAAAGACGTAGAAGTTAATTCCCAATTGGGAGAACTTCTCTATAATACTAGAGTGGGGGATTATGTCAAATGACTTGGCTAGGTCAAGGTAGGTGGTATACACTGTCTTTCCCTTGTCCAGGGCTTTGGTGACTCTCTTAAAGAAGTCAACCAGGTTTAACAGGCATGATCTACCCTTAACAAATCCAAACTGGGTTGGGTGCAGAGTTTGGAGATTACCTATGTCCTTGATGATAAGGTCTCTCCCTTTTTCTAATTTCTCCATTTCTTTTGGGTTTCTAATACCATGACAGGACTGGACCCCATTCCTAAGTCAAAGTACAATTAAAATTCATGAAATTAGTATTGTTTCAATCTTTGATGTCAGCCAAAAGTGCTCCTCGCAGCACCCACAATGTGTCCAGTAATGACTCCTTCTGCAATTCATACAGGGTTACATGTATTGGTAACATACCTAAATACAATTGTAGATTCTTTTTTATAAGACCCGTTGCTCCAGCTGCTGTTGGAACTGTCTGGGTATCAAAACAGCAACACCCCCCTGATATTGAATGGGTGGCAACTAAAGCCCAAATAAGAGATATCTTTCTCCAAAAAGCTTCTTATTATAAAAAAAACCCAAATCAGAGAAGAACAGCTACTAGAGGCTAAAATCAAATCATCAGATCAGGATTTAATAAAAAGCCATAATATGCAAACTGAAACAGATCTATTGAAATGTCAGAAAGACCTTTTCTTGATTCAAAATAATAAATTATCATTCCATGAAACTAAAATACTTGCAAAATATGCTAATCATATACAAACGCCATCTCGGGCACTAGCAAGAATCATCAATCAGTTGAAGACACCCTCTCAAATTCCTGAAATATCCTATAAGAATAAAACCAATATGAAAACTGAAGATATTATCAACATTTTTGAAGTGATATACTCACAAATTTATGGAGAACAAAAAACTCACTCTTAAATGAAAATAATAGTGACTTCCTACAAAAACTTAACTTTCCGAAAATTGATGAGAAATTATGGAAAGATCTAATAAAACCAATATCCATTGAAGAAATAATACCAACAATTAAAAAACTGAAACCACACAAATCTCCTGGCCCAGATGGTCTTACCACAGAGTTTTACAAAACGTTCTACAGCATTACTGCACAAATTGTATCGCACATATTAAATTATATAATAAACAATAAAATTAATGATGTTCATTTTAATGCATCCAAAACAATTTTCATACCCAAAGAAAAGAAGGATCCACAGAACCCAGATAACTATAGACCTATATCACTTCTAAATATTAATACAAAAATTCTGACATCTATTTTGGCCAACAGACTGAAGAAAATTTTGAATATAATTATATTTAATGAACAAGCTGGCTTTTTTAACATCTAGGCAATCCAGTGATAATACTTTAACACTACACACATTCATATCATTTGCTAATCAAAAAAATCTAAACATGTATGCACTCATTATAGATGCACAGAAGGCCTTTGATAGAGTCAACATAATTTTTTTTTTATTTCAGATCTTACCCTACTTTAATAACCCCAAGAATTTATCCTAACTTTACAAACATTATACAAAAACCCTTATACAACATTATATATAAACAAAACATGGTCTAACAGAATTCAAATCAGAAATGGTACCCAACAAGGATGTCCTCTTTCTTCTCTATTATTTAACCTATATCTAGAACCCCTATCTTAAACATTAAGCAAAATATATATCAAAACTTAATGGGGAAATTTTAGGATCTTAGCGATAAAACATATATTAGCCCACAAATACATAATAAACAAACAAAACAAAAATCCCTATAACCTGAAAGTATGGGAACAAATTTTCAATATTATACTGGCATAAAACTTTGAATCTGAAATAAATGTACAAGGTACACAACAAAAAACATAACATTATTTGGAACTATACTATTTTAAGATACGAACACTGGAGAAAACAACCTCATCTTCTACTTTTAAGAGAGAATATGGAAGCATTCATATAAATAGTGTAAATATGTTTTAAGAATACTGTTATGAATACTGTATGAACATCACCTGTGTTTTCTATTGTGAATGTTTTGTAATAGAAAAAGAAAAACAATAAAAAATATTATTGGAAAAAAAAGGAACCATCTGGGTATCTTTCTTCCACATTGCTCTCATTTCTGCCTGCAGATCCTGGTATTTTATGACTTTGTGACTCTGTATGCAAGACACTATAGTCACTGTGTGTGGTGTTTTCAATGATCAATGCTATTTTTGTCTTCTTTTCTTGGAGGACTATATCCGGTTTACTAGCATCTATCTTTGGAACTGTTGGTAATGGGTGATCCCATGTAATATAAACTTCATCATTTTCTATGATGCTTTGTGGTTCATGTTTCCAGTGTTTTTCAGCCACTTCAATATCACTATGTTTGCACAATCCCCATTGCAACAGTCTCACCACATTATTATGCCTGTCATTATACAGTCCTTCTGCCATTAATGTGTCACAACCAGCAACAAGGTGTGTGACTGTTTCCATTTCAGTTTTACAAAATCTACATTTGTCTGTTTCTCCCACATGTTTAATGGATTTTGTAAATCTGCATGTACATAGCCCACTTTCTTGGACTGCCAATATTAACTTTTCATTTCTTGGTTTGAATTCGCCTCTCCTTAACCATTCCTACATTCATTCCTGACCAACATGAGGTTCTTCCAGAAGTATTCTATACTTGCAACTATATTTATGCTTTTTCCACATTTCTTGCCTTCTCATCTGGTCCTTCACCTTGTATTCTTTTTTTTTGTTTTTTGGCACATTCAGTTGCTGCCTGGTTTTTATCTACTTCTGGTTTGATTTTCATTCCTGCTTGACGTCGATATGCTTCTGCTAAATCAAGCAGAGAAGTCATCTTAAATGTATTCTCCTCATGTTTCAAAACTTTCAGTACATTTGGATCTTGTGAGGTCAGTAGATATGTGTGGAGTCCCATGATTACAGATCTATACATGTAATCACTTTCAAGGAGATCCATCCATCCTTCAGAACGGGGAATATATAGTCTTGGTATACACTGATTTTTATAAATCATTTGGTCAGCATGAAGCATTCTTCTTGTTTTAATATCTAATCTATCCAACACTTTTTGGGGCCAGTCAATCACTCCTAAACTGTAAGTTAGGACAGGAAGAGCAAATTGGTTTATAGCTTGGATCTTGTCCATAGATGTCAGTGCTGTTCTCAGGATTAATTTAAGTATTCTAAAGTATCCCTTACTGAGTTTTATTCACATTTGTTCATGTTTTATTGCTGAGCCTTCATCAATTCCTAAGTATTTATACACTCGCTCTTGCTCAAGTTCTTTTATTTATTCATTTATTTATTTTATTTTACATTTGTTAACTGGGCTAGTCTAACTGGATACATGTCCATTTTCAGTAGAGGCCCAGGGAGATAAGCTCCGATGAAACAATAACAAAAATTACAAAGTAACAAAATCATAATAAAAATTGATGTAAACAAGGTACAATGATTTTACATTAGTGAGACTAATCTAAGAGGTTAGAAGTTGATTACATATAGCAGCATGTGCAGGTATAAGTTGTGTCATTCAAATACAGTTTTAATACAGTGTATATAGAGTAGAAGGCAGATGATGATATATATAGATTATATATATGTAAATATGCAGGTATAAGTAGTATCATTCCCGTGCAGTTTTAATACATAGTATATAGAGGAGAAGGCAGCTAATTATATACACTTTCTATGTACCTATGATATTTACATTAGTAAGGTAGAAGAGGATGTAAGTAGTAGTATATAAAAGTAGAATGTTAGTTGTACTTAAGAAAAGGGATTGATTACTGAGAAAGGGAGGGTAGGCTGAACCTATTAGCAGGGCTAGTTGATCAGCCAGGTTCAGCCAGGTTCAGTGCAGGGGCACAACCAGTGTGATTTGAGGAAAGGTTTCAGTTTGGTTTTGAAAGGTGATAAAGAGGGTAGTGAGGAAAGTTCACTGGGAGAAGGTTCCAGGATTATCCAACAAAATTGGAGAAGAGAGAGTTTCCAGCCCTGTTGTTTGATTTACAAATATTGACAAGACGCTTGTGAGATGAATGCAAGGTTTTCAAATTTTTGTAGGCGGTGATAAGGGTAGATAGTATAGGGGTATTTGTTGGATGGTGAAGGGTTTTATGGACAATGGTCAGTTGTTGGAATTTAATCTGATTTTGTAGTTCCAGCCATCCTAGCTGTTTTAGATTAGAACAGTGGTGGGTTCTAAAGGGGTTACCTGTAGCAAATCTGGCTATGTTATTGTAGGCGGTTTCCATTTTATTCAGGTTGTTTTTTATAAATTTGTATAGATAGGTGAGGCATAGAGGAGGGTAGAGATTAAATGGGTATGAGCAATAGTTATTCTAGCTGCTGGAGAGAGGAAGTGTATTATCCTATAGAGAGAGCCTAGTTTTCTATTAACAGTTTTTATAATGTTGTTAATATGGGTGTCGAAGATTAGGTAGTGATCTATGGTGATACCTAGTAGCTTGGTAGTAGTATCTGGAGATATGAGAGTACCATTAATGGATGTGATTGTGAAATCTATCAGGTGAGATTTATAAGTTGGGGTAAAAAGGAGGAGCTTAGTTTTTGGGGTTCAGAAGGAGACAGCATTGTGTGAACCAGAGTTCAACTGTGTTAAACACCTTTTGGGTAAGGGAGTTAAGTTCAGATATCGATGTGGCTGAGCATATCAGTGTGGAATCATCTGCATATTGTACGCATGTTGATTGAGGGATATCTAGATGAAGGTCATTGATAAATATAGAAAACAGGAGAGGTCCTAATATAGACCCTTGAGGGACACCAAGGTTAATGGGGAGGTTGGTTGATAAAGTGTTGTGCCAGAGTACTGCCTGTTGTCAGTTATCTAAATAGGACTGGAACCATTTTATTGCTAGTGGCACTAGTGACAGGGATTTGAGGATATTTATAAGTATCTGGTGATTAACCATATCGAAAGCCTTTGACAGATCTATAAACAGTGCAGAGGAAAGCAAATTGAGGTTACGGTTTTTGTTAATGCAGTCAGTAAAGGACAGGAGGGCAGTAGTAGTGCTGTGTGAAGGTCTGAAGCCATGCTGGCAGTAGGAAAGTAAATTATTTTGGATTAAGTGGTCTAGCAATTGCTTGTGGATGTATTTTTCCATGAGCTTAGCTAAGGGAGAAAGTAGAGCTATGGGACGGTAATTGGAGAATTCCTTACAGTTTCCACCCTTGTGAAGGGGATTAACATGGGATATTTTCCAGATTTTGGGGATGTTTCCTTCAGTGATGGTTCTATTAATGAGAATGGAAATGGGATAGGCAATGGATTTGGCTGCTATTTGAAGGTATTCAGCAGGTAGTTGGTTTGCTGAAGGAGAACATGGTTTTAGTTTTTGAAGAAGGGTAAGAATATATGTAGTTGGGACTGATTGGAAGAGAAATGGAGGGTGTAGAATAGTGTTAATTTGGGCAGAGTTCGGTTCTGAGTTGATAAATGACTAGCAAGAGTTTGAATGGCTTCAGTAAAAAAGGAATTAAAGGCATTGGCAGCTTGTATGGGATTATCCTGGTCAGTGCCTTGTGGGTTTCGTGTGGTGGATTGACCTGGGTGTAGTAATTGGTTAATACTTGCACAGAACTTTTGTGGTTTATTATGGTGCTCATGCTGGAATTGTAGGTAGTAGCTTTTTTGTCAAACAGTATAGCTTGTTTAGCTTTATTTCTTAGTTTCCTGAATTTTTGTTGGTCTACATGGTTTTTGCTTAAGCTGTATTTAGCCCAATGCTTGTTTCTGAGATGAATTTGTTGCTTGGTTTTTTTTGAGAGCCAAGGGGCAGGTTTATATCTCATTCTTATAGAGCGGGTTGGTGCAAGGTAGTATGGTTAGGAATTTAGAATTAAAGTTATTAACAGCTTCATATATCATATTCTTGTCCCAAACTTATGTTTTCCATAATGACTCTTTCTATGGCTATGCAGATGAGGCTAGTCAAGCTTATGAGTCTATATTGACCATACAGCCTTCTCTGACAATTGTTTGCAGCTGATTGTAGCATGCAGTGGTTTATGTTGTGGGCAAACTGTTTTACTATGGATGACTTTACAATTGTCGATTCTACCCCATTGCCATTTCTTTACTTGGAGTAAATGTACCTGAATTACATGTTGTCCACTCTTGTATGGGATTTTGTGACTGTCTCTCTTGCTGAACCATCTGCTGGTCACAATCAAGCCATTTGCCAAACTAAAGTCTAGAATGGTCTCTACATCTTTATTCTTAGTTTCCTACCCATGTGTACAGACCTCATAACCTGTTCTGAATGTCCCAAAAAATATTCGTGATCCCATTATCGACCAAACTCATGCTGTTCAGCTTTATTTAGTAGGCCCTGCAAATCCTGCTAGAATGCACTCTTTTTTATGGTATCACAGCCCTGCTGTGGGGTTTAAGTTAAGATTGTGAATACTGCTTTGACCTTACACTGGAATTTGATTGCCTTGATGCTTGGACTAATTCTGATGACATCCCTCACTGCCTACTGATGCCTCCCCCTCGTTGCAATTCTCCACACCATTTCTAGTATGTTCTTTTCTGGAGAAGTAGGCTCTGAAGAAAAAACAAATTGGCTTTGCTGCTTTGCCCTTCCATCTAGTCTTGTGGATACACATGATGCCCAGCCTTTTCTGTACCACCATGTCATTTGCTTACAAGCTGCATCCTGTCAGTGAATCTGTATTAAGTGCAGCAATCCTTAATTCATGTTTGACAGGTCAGTTGGCTTTATATCTAGCTTTCACTCAACAGAGCTATACCAGGTATCTCAAGCTGGGCAACTGGACACCAGCTGACTAGCAGATTATTTGGCCCAGGCTCCACATTCACTCTGGCCAGGAGAGTCACACAGACCACCCCTTGCCATTAGCATGGGTCCCTGGCATAAGTCAGAGTAGGTCGGATCCTCAACATGCTTATCATTGACAAACACCATGCCTGTGTTCTGTGACTTTAGTCAACATGATCGAATCATCCTATCTAGAGTATAATGTGCACTGCAGTTAATGGCTAAAGCAATTGGTCTATACAACTCTTCACTTGATAGGCACCACCTAAAGTCTTTGCTACTGACCATTATGCCATTCAGTTTTTAGTTGATTTTGAGGTGTAAACATCTAGCATGTTTTTTGGGTGGTGGAGGAAGCCCATGGTGGCACTGGGATAACATGCAAACTCCACAAAGGGTTTGGCCAGTGGTAAGGATCACATATTGTGCCTTGTTGAAAGATTTTAACCCTTATCTTTACTGTGTGCATGTATGCTTTTATATATATATATATATATATATATATACCCATGATTATGTAAAACTATAACATATGCATATACTTAGTATAACATACACATCTATTGGGTCATTTACAAGTTCTTGGGTGTGGTTAGCTCACATAGTACTTGCTTACAGTCAATTGCTCTAAACTGCAAGTGCCCAAACTCCCACTAACCTGATTCCTGATTCTACCACATTACCTAACCCTCAGACCCCCCCCAGTCATATTAAACAACATAACACTCCTATAGCCCAAACTCTAACCCTAAAACTCCCACCCAAAATCTAACTGTAACCTGAAACCTCATTTCTTAACCCTAAAACCCCATCTCATTTCCTAAACCTAAATGACATGTTCATGTGTGCCCTAACACTGTCCCTAACACCAACTCCTATACATTATCTTACAAAATAACATTTCCCTGATAGTATCATTATTCAGACAAAGCACATCTAAAGTACTGTTAGGTTTTATTTTACTTTTTAACTGATCAGGAAGCACAATTTGTTTTTGATTCATTGTACATTTGTGTTTTTCTGACATTCATTAATTTCAGCATTTATTTTTCTGTATATAATATAGTATCATGCGAAGGGTGCATTTGTGCAGACTGTTTAGTTGAATGAATTAAGTATGAAACCAGATACCCTTTGCACTACTATTATTGTATGTGTTTATGTTTGCCACCTGTCTCCCAAACCCAATTATATGCTCCAGTCTTGGTATTACATTATCAACTGCATTACTGTAGCATTTCACTTTGTTAGTAAATTTATATCTTTGTAGCCACATAACAAGTTCATCTGATTTGTCCATAAATTTATCAATGGATACTTCTGATTTTATTTCTTAAAATGTATACAAGTCATTTGCCATCTCTTTTACATAACATTAATAAACATATGTTGTTTACATATCTGATATCATGATGGTGTGCACATTTACGGCTTCTAAAAAAATAGATTTTAGTCGAAAGACTGGAGACAAAATGCTGTATCGAATGTTTTTTTTATGCGGAAAAAGTCCAGTTCTAATCTGTCTTAATCTGCTTTTATTTATCCTATTTCATTTCTTTTGTTATGTACAAATTCTGGCAGTTCTGAAATCTAGCATATGTAAATTTAAATAAAAAGTGATTCACAAGATTTACAAGTCCTGTTTTTAACTGTTGTGGCTATTTCTAGAAAAGGTTTAAGCTTTACTTCCTTTTTCCTTCAACTGTTTAATGGAACCTGGTAGTAATGCGTTACTTTGAATATGCACGTTATGCTAATTAAGTGTCCCTGAGTTCCACGATATTAAGGGCTTTTGCCCTTGATTTTCTCACTTACAGAGATGGAGAGGTTATCATAAGGTGACATGTTTCTTTTTTTCAATCTTGTTAGGCAATCAGATATAATAAAATTGACATGTATAGTCCATCAGGACTTCAGACTGTCTGTTCATAAAAACAACTTATTTACTCAGTTTAAAGTCTTCATTATTTTCTGGCTACTGTTTGTGTGTTAAAAGAAAAATAAATAAATAAATAATTTTTCCGTTTTTTGCAAACTCTCTTTGACTTTGCCTTATGTTTAGATCTGTGCCTAACAACACCATTTATTTCAAGGTAAACGTTTACCTATGAAAGCAAATTAATGGAAACTTATTTGAGGATCACAGCAACTAAACTGAGGAGGGAGGGTGGCTGTGGATTAAAGCAATTTGCGCTCTTGATTTGTCATCATTTTAATATCTCTTCTCACAGGACTACTGTGCATTTATATGAAATGCTCCTGAATATTTACTCTTTGGTGAATGCATGAAAGAAATTGAAACTACCCCTATTATGCCAGAATGTCTCTCACTTTGCCTTGTATTTATTGTTTGTTACTCAGTAAATTTGTGATTTCATGGAAACTCATTGAGGATTACATGCAATAAATAGGGGTTGGAGGATAGTGTGTGGATGCAAACAGCTTATACTCTTGTTGTTTGCTTATTTTAAAGTCCAGCTTTATGGGGCTTGGGTGTATATTTGTATGATTTTTTTTGTATGAAATATATATTGCAGTATTAATTATCTGTTGATCCTTTATGTGAAGCAACATTGAAGCTATCCCTGACATCCCAGAATGCCCATTACTTTGCCTTATATTTTTGGTCTGTGCCTCATCAAAATTGTACTTTTATGACTAATCATAGAGGATTAAAGTCACTAAATGTGTGTGTGTGTGTGTGTTGGGAGCTGTGGATGAAATAAACTTAAATGTACTTGTTGCTTGTTTATTTTAAAAATCTAGCCTTTCACGAATATAGTGCAGATGAATGAACCATATCAGAATATGTAGCCTCTGATAAGGTTATTTTTGTAAAGAAAAGTTGAACCTTTCTTCAGTTTCATATAAGGTAAGGAAGAATGAAAATGGGCAACAGAGATGAAATGTTGTGGTAAGTACAAAACTTCTTTTTCAAAAGCATTCTGAAAAGTCAATCTTTCAAACAAAAAGGTCTTTGTCAGTTTGAATAATACATAATTTCAAAGTGGTGAGAAACAGGATTGCTATCAAATGGTAGTAGACAGAACGAATGCCATCATTTTAGTCTCACTGTGTGAAAGAAAGGCCTAGACTGGTGACAGCAATACATTTCAAATCAGACTTCTCATTCATATAATTTTGATGTATACAGTCCACAGCAATAGCACTGGTACGGTTCACTCCACGATACTTCACATTTTTATATTCTCTTTTTCCTCGCTCTTTCTGTAAGACGATGCTGCTGACCCAAACTATGCACAGTAATGTGGCCTTCCTTTCACGCTGCTTAATCTTTTTAAAGTCCAAATGCTAAAAGATGGGAATGCTATGCTACTAGTAAACATTCTTCAAACTAATTTAATTCATAACAGTTCTGTAGATAATGTTCATTTAGTTTCACTGCTCTCACAGACTTTTAAGAAATTAATCTGCAATTATGAATAATCAGCATAAACA
Source organism: Protopterus annectens (assembly GCF_019279795.1). Classification (NCBI taxonomy): domain Eukaryota; kingdom Metazoa; phylum Chordata; order Ceratodontiformes; family Protopteridae; genus Protopterus; species Protopterus annectens. Next base: position 144,202,018 of record NC_056733.1, on the reverse strand, counting down.
CAAATTGATTTTATGCAGCTGTTCACTTTGTACTGATGATGTATGAAATATGCCACATTAAATTTTGTCACAAGAGTTTTAAAAGCAATGGAATGCATTTCACATGGGAAAAGTTTTTACTGCATATCCAAAATAAAATCAAGTACAGTCTATGCACATATAATAAAAATATTTGATATTCTTACACTGTCTTCTAAATGACTGTTTTAAAGTCCACTCATGCAGTCCTTCCTCCCCTCCACAAAGCTCAAAATGTGTGCCTTAATTTTCCAGAATATTACTAAAAATTACTTCATTTTATGTTCCGGACACATGCTCGACTAGCATATGTCTGAATCACAAAACATCAAACACAGATACACGAAACGCTTAACATTGACAAGAGCTTCCATGTATGTGTGCCTGTTTCGTAGACTGGACTACAGTGCGGGTAAGGGAAAGTTCCCTTTTCCCCACTGTAGTGTGATCTCAGAGTGAGAATAATAAAGTAGGGGTTGTGTGGGGGTGCAGGGGGGTGAAGCCCCCCTGCAGAAATGTAGATTTTTGTTTTTTTTGAACTGCACATACATGGAAGCACTTTTTGATGTTAAGCGCTTTCGTGTATGTGTGTTCGATGTTTTGTGATTCGGACATATGCTAGTCGAGCATGTGTCCTAGACGCATATAAATATATATATATAGATATATATATATATATATATATATATATATATATATATAGAGAGAGAGAGAGAGAGAGATGATGATGAATAAAATATGTAAAGGATGGCCTGCTGTACCTTTAGAAACACTGTTTTAATCCTTCAGTCTAGGAGAGTTAAGGGAAGTGCAAATGTAAGATTAATTCTGAGTCTCCTACACACAATGTGCATACTCATACAAAAACTGAACCACATTATACTATTTTGTCTTATAAAATAATACATAATAATCCTTTATGTGAGCACTGTGCAAAAATACTGAAATAAAAATCAGTTTGAATTTGTTCTCCCTTACTTCACTTAGTGCTTAAGTTTAATATATTTACCAGTTTTATTCATCATTTTCTCGGTCACTCTTTCCATGTGGTCACCCTTATACAACTCATTTTCTGAGGCTTCAAATATGTGCTGATTTATGCTGATGTCACAGTTAGTTACTATGGTTTTTTACCAGTTCAGTTCTAACTGTCACTTTTCATAAAAGGAGGAAATAAAAGGCAAAAATTAGATGTCTTTAACTGCATAGCACATTTGTCCATGCATTATGCATCATGACTTAGTCTTTTCACACAGAGCACAAACTGTAAAAAGTAGATAAGTAATTTTCTTCACAGTTCTCTAGCAGAAACAAATGAACTCTGGAAAAACGAAAGAAACAGGCATCTGTTCAAACATAAACGTTGTTTACAATTCACTAGTTGATATGGTACGTGCTATGCACATTATATTTTTTCCCTATACTTTTTTACAGCTCCCATACAATTGCTCAAGATATAATTGCTTGTTTCATTGGCATGTAGAAAAGAAAGATAAAACACATAATGCTGAACTCTGCATTCCATACGAAATAATTGATGGCTTCAAGTGTGTACTGACAATGATTCACTTGTTTTTGAGAGATTTCTCTCCTTCTTCACGTTAGTGGGACCGTACATTTTGGTATATATAAGTCCAGAGGTAAGGATGGACTTGTTCCCCCACATTGGTGGTACAGGGGGCTTTCCCCTTGCAGAAAATAATTAAGGTTGATTGTTTTGCCCCCTGTGTTTTGGGAATTTTTTTCATCCTTTTGACTCATCAGCATTCAGGGACTCAGTGTTTCATAGCACAATCCTCTTTCAATGTGTGATACAGAAATCTGCTTAGGCTTCACTCTTAATATTACTTGCACTGCACTACAAAAACAATCATATTATGTACCTGAACTGCAATACTTCTCTTCTGACTGTATTCCATGTATTTCCAGTCTCTAAAAGACTACAGTGTGCGTGCTTCTACTTTCAAGTGATGTAACATGCATTAAGGAGATGAAGAGGTTAATAACATTGGTAGAAATGGATGAAGTTTGATCTTTGTTAATTTTTGTAAAGCAGAAGTACTGACTCTCTTTTAGGAGGAGGTATATAGTAGGGACTGATAGCTGCATTCCTGAACAGTTCTTAAGTTTAGCAATTATTTTGCCAGCTCATGGTTTCTGCATAACAGACAGTATTTAAATTACTGAAAAAACTATGCAGTACTTGTAAGACCGAGTGAGCATATTTGTTGTACACCCTGACTCAAATTTGTTACAACATTTATACAGGTATTACATCAAATAGTGAGTGGCCATCAATTGTTAAAAATGGGGACAGGGTAAGCACACACAGAGCAATAGCTGTAGTAAATGGATATTATTGTGACCACTTCTGATAAACTGCCCTGAGCTATTCAGTTATTTACTGTTTTCTTTTGGCCAGATGAAGCTTGTATTCCATTTTGTAACATATTTTCTGAGGCATTATGTTAGATGGATTGCAGCTGATGCAGGCTGCCATCTCCTCTACATGTTGAAGTTCTATCAGCCCTTTGTAACCTCATGGCTAAAACTAACAGCAACATTGCTAAAACGTAACAGCAGCATTAAAATGCCTGCATGAAAAGTGTTGACAGCAGTATATATATATATATATATATTTTTTTTTTTTTACTAAAATCTGTTTCGTTATACAGCTATTGCACCTCTTAAAATACTTGGTCATCAGATTAATTAAAAAAAAATCAGCTCCTTTTGTGTCTTAAGCTTTGAGATGCTGATCTCCATCCTACTGTAAACCACACAAGCACAGTATACGGCTATGGAACAATTTAGACAATTCTATCCAGGATGCTGAGAAAAACAATGTGTAAAATCATACCTCATGTTCACCATCTCTGATTCCACTTTTAAAAGCTTACTCATCTCTCTGCTTCCTTGAACACTAATCAGCCTTGTATTATATTAATAATGTCTCTAGTGGTGAGCAGAACTTTCTGCCCAATTTCCACATGTTTTAATTGGATCTCTAGGGGCCCCACAGAACTTTAGTTTCTGTCCTTTTTTATGTAGTACAAATATGTGTGATTTTGGTGAGTTAGTAACCCAATTACCCATGTCCATCCTTCATGACAGTGCAACACCACTACCCTCACCTGAGCCAGTCTACCAGCTCCAGACTGGCATAAGTCATGTTTTTCATTGCTGGTACCAAGTCATTGCATAAAGCATGCCACATGCCTTCCCATGCCTTGTTCTATAGCTCCTGAAGTATTATTATAGTAAAAGGAACTAAAGCCCTGAATGTTAAAGGATGCTGCAGCTGTACTGATTTGAATATATTTCATTCAAAAAGAAATGAGGTTTAGAAAAGGATTTGCATGTCCAAAACTGACTGGATTTCTCAAAGTGGAGGAAGAACTTGCCCATGTGAACCTACTATATACTAGAGATGTGACTCTGCATAATTCTTATAAAACAAAAATGATTGGGCCTTAGGGAATTGAAAGGCAATTGAGCCATTTAAAATATTTATTTAGCCAGAACATAGCTCACAACAGGCCATTAGGAAAGGCTTTGTATTATTTAGGTGCCCAAAGGTACTGAAAAGCCTGGCATATTACTTGTGTGACCTCTTGTCATAAGAAAAGAATGCAGCCTAGCATTTCCTTCATTAAACAGGACAACTGTTTCCACAATTTACCAAATACTGTAAATCTGTTATACCTACCTACTTGTTATCAGGACAAAAAAAAAAATAAAGGAAAATTTATTCTTCAGATCCTGGGAATATTAAGAACATTTGATAAATGAAAAAAAATGGATACTTCCCAGTAACAGAAAGACTCAGTCATAATGAGAATCTGAATCATAGCACATTGACAAGGACCAGCCACCAATAAAAGACCATAATTAATGGACATTATTTACAGCTCTGGTAGATGCTATGCATATCAAATTGCTAATGAATATTTTATTTATTTACTTGGCTGACAGAATCAGTATTATATTACCACTGCCATAAATGAACAGAAAAGCATGGAATGTGCAATGGTCTCAGTTATTCCAATCTGCATAAAAATTGTTCTCATCTGTTTCCATGTTTGGAAATATATTCACTCATAATTCTTAAATATTTCCTTGGTTATTGTCAGAATAAGCCCTTCTTTGTAATAGAATGGCAAATTCTCATCTTAAATATTGATTACATATATCTTATGCAAATGTGTAAGATGCAATTCTTGCTGATGAAAAGATGCCAGGGCAAATGTTGTTTGAGTTTACATAATTTTTCACCCTCAGAGGTGCAGTTGTATAAACATTTTTCTGTTCCCTGCTGAGGCTGCAACACAACACAATTATGTTGTATAGCCAATTGGGACTAAATTAAGTGTATCAAGATGGCAGATGTGCAAAATGGAGAGCTATGTATGGGACTACCTTATTGTTTGGGACATGTGTCCTTTTTTTTTTTTTTGGAGAGAGAGGAATGTTGGGGAAGGGACATAGGTATGTCTGGGTCACTTAGGTTTGGTAGGTGAGGAAGCAATTGCAGACAGACAGGACATGCAAGACAAGACACAGGGATGGAGAAGGACCCAAGAGGTTGGTGAACACCATGGTTGAGTGTGGGGACATGGTGAACCCATGGACATCAAACTGGGTGACAGTGATAATCGAGTCATCACCGACTGGTTTATCATGACTGTCACATCATTGTGCAGCTGGCTGCACTGCCTGGTGTCTGCATCTCCTCTTGTTATTCAGTACAATGATGGACAGCAGTGTTTCCATCCAGCATAGGTGTACAGCAACTGTGTGGTGCACAAACCTATGTACAAACCCTGGCAGTTCATTGTTAGTGATAACATCACCACCTCTGCCAGTGCTACCAGAGTGATCCACTGGCCTATCCTCCAGGGCAGAACTACCTGAGGGGCCACATAGTGCAGGGGCAGCAGAGAGGGTACTATCAGGTTGCATCCCAGATGTAGCATGCCTTGGTGCCATAGCCAATGGAGTAGGGCCAGGTGGATCCTGTGAGCAGGCATACCCTGATGTGCTGTGGGAAAAAAAAACAAAGAATAAAAAAAAAAAAAAGAAAAAAAGAAAAGATAAGGGTTGGTGTGAAGAAACAAGGGAGAATATTAGCAACTTCATATATGATATACAATGCATTGATACAATTTTTTGACTCTATTCTGTTAGATTTACTTTTAAGACTACCAACTTCTAACAAATAACTTTTTTACTGTTAAGACTACCCAGCTCATAACAGATGCACACTATACTGTAGACTGTAGCAATCAATCTTTGATGTGTGCATATATTGCACATATGCATGTTCCAGTTATACTGATTACAGTTTACAGCCGGCCATTGGTGCCACTACTTTACAGCTCTGAAATTACATTGCAATATCATTTAAAACTTAACAGGATTGTGTATTTGGGAAGTGTGTTTTTTGAACCCACAACCTCTGACTACTCTCTAATACCAAACTGTTGTTTTGGCCTACAGACTAATGCATGCATACTTTCCTGTTACAGTTGAGAGATACACGCTCAATTTGATACAACTGTAAACCAGTAAAAGTGTCTTTACTTTTAATGCTACAATAACAGTACTGTTTTGATTCATACATACCACGTGCTTCTCGCATATACGCCAATCTAGTCGCATGGGTTTGCACATTCAGTTCTCAGTCTGTGACATCTACAGAAAAAAAAAGAATAGAACAGAGTACCATTATAAATACCAATCCTGACAATATCCAGATTTCAACTCTTACAAGTAGTCTTTGTAAGTGATACTTACACATTTGTAGGGTGTCCCCAATCCTACATTCCTCGATCCAATGTTCAAGGGTATCCCTCTTCCTCATCCAGAGGTCTCTGTAGTAATTCCTACATTGCTCACAAGTGCGGGGGATACAGGTAGTATTGGTCAAAGTGCAGACAAGACTATTCCATGCCTTTGATTTGTAATCCAAGGCACGACAGTCCCTCTGCAACATCCTGGGGCCCATGTTTATTCACTTGGAGTTCATTCACAAATACTTTGGACTTCTGGACACCCTATCTTTGAACACAGGATCTCAAAACCTCTCCACAAATGCCTGCCATGCATACCACAGGTCAAGGTCATTGTAGAATGATGTTTTCCCACCAATTGCATGTATCACACTATTGAGAATGCAACTTTTTGGTTTTGCAACATTTGAAAATGTTGCACATTGTTTACCATCGCACAAACACAGTACTCAAGACTGCAGACTGATTGGCAATAGTATTATTTGAATACAGCCAGTTTATGTTTATGGCTGTCTGGATCCTGTCCACTACCCGCTTTATGTGCAAACCAGATAAACACAACCAAACCTGTTTGTGCTAAGCGGAGCATTGCACAAACAGTGCCCCCCCCCAAAAAAAAAGAAATAAAACTGAGAAATATTTTAAATGAGGAAAATCAATCTATGACGTACACAGTAGAAAATGGTAGTGCACATGAGATATGTCTACATAGGTCTGGATTTCAACTCTCACAAGATGGGTGTCTTATCCATCCTTGCCACACAAGCAGCTTTGCAGCAAGAAATTTAAGTAATTCCTCACATAATGAAGTGCAACTTAATGTACACTGATATCAAGGCATAACCGGTTATTTATAAATGTATTGCATTTAATATATTTGGATGTAGTGCACTTAGTGATCACACAACCTGTTATGATTTTTCCTTGCAAATATACAGCTCTGTCTTACCTTTCTGTGTTTTTGGTCATTCATCAGTTGTCTGACCAGTACTCAGAACCATGCAGTGTGTAAGCCAGCCTATATAATTTACCTTAAAATGTGTGAGGATATTAACTGGGAATACTATGATATGCAGTTGCCATCAAATGAAGGGCAGGTTGGATAGCACAAACAAGCATAGAGTGCTGTTCTGGAGGGAAGGAAAGGTGACTTCCTGTTATGGCACATGCAAGGTTATACTGTTTCTTTCAATGGATGGGAGAACCTGCTGAACTACTGTTATGGCACAAACAAGGATACATTGCTCTTGTTACTCTCCTTGTTTTCCATCCTGCCTGTTTGATCTTGTGAGCATTGCAAAGTCAGGAACTGCAATGTGTCTCATTACTTTCTAACTTCTCTTTCTACTGATTTGCCATTATAAATGTATGGTGCTAAAGTAAGGACATGCAGTGGTCATCAGTACTTTTGAGAGTTATGAATGTGTGCATTTTAATTCCTGAGGCTTACTACCTACTAATGGACACATACAAATCAAATAACTCTCTGCTATCACATGTTACATTAATTTCTGTACATATCTCCCACCCTTTACTTGCTTAATGTACCAAGTGATGAAATACATGAACATGCCATAAAAGTATTATACAAAACAGTACATGTTAAGGACTTACCTTCTAAATGCAGCAGTTGCCACAGTGCTAGTTCAGGGCTGACTGTGATGTAAGCAATATGCAGCCAATACATGAGGATGTAAAGGCTCTGTATCTGAGCTGAGTCTGGCAGATATCAAAGAGTTCCGTTGGTGTGTCCCTGTCCACCCTTTGACACATTGTGTATGCTGTGACAATTGAATGTGGCATGAAAACTTTTCTCCATCTCAGCCTAGATCTATTAGGACCAGCAGTATTGCCTGCAGCCTCTAGCACATACAAATGGAGTTGAGCAGCAGTAGCTCCTAACATTCTGTGTCTGTACTCCACTACTTTTGAAATCCACAGGAAAAGAAATAGCATGGCGTCTACATAAATTTATAACTTGTTGAATAACTCCACCAGATTGGATGCTTAGCATGCATTTCAGCTGCTAATGCTATAATTATCATCTCTGAAAAACAGGCTAAGACCAATGTAATACATTAATAATCTACTCCATAATAAAAAGACAAATGTGTAGCTAGCCAAACTGATGGTGAGGACACTTGCTACACGTTTTAAGGACTTCACAGAAGTGAATTTCAAACCAAAATATCTTTACAGAGGAGTATTGAACTCTAGCAGATATGCTCCCATTTTGTTACCTACATAATGCATATGCTAGAATATATTAATGAATAATGTGAAGCAAATTTGTTATACTTTTATCTGTATGGTTAGTTAGAAGTGTACTGATAACATGGCTATGTTTCTCAAGCCATTTCAGAGGTACGCATGATTGACAATACATGGAAAAAGAATGCTGTGTGATAAATATGTACAAATGTTTCAGGGACAGGTCCTTTAAAAGCACTTTTACCATTTCAAAGATGTTTTATTAGCAAAATGGTTCATTTGTCTGTTCTATTCTGGGTGTGGGGGGGGGTTACTGTTATGTTACAAACTATAATGGAATGCTCTTTTGGAGAGGAGCACAGTTGAGTTACTGCTATGACACAAACAGGGCTATGTTTGCTCTTGCTACTCTCCTTGTTTTGCATCCTATCTGTTGTTAGAATTTTGCATCTGTAGAGTGTTTTATATTTTTTCCAGTGGGTACTACTGTCTGCCTACCTTTACAGTTTTATCTGGAAACAGTTACTTTGCAGTGTTGTGATACTTATGTCTATTATCATTCTGTTGTCTTTTAGGACACAAACAATGTCATTGAGGGGGAGATCTCCGTTCAGCTATGTGGAAAAATATCATTGTTGGTACTCTCCTTCAACATTGGACATTTATGTTGGGAAGGAGTCAGCTCAATATGGCACACAGGCTACAATTATGGCAGCACATTGTTGAGAACATCAATTCAGTGGGTGGCCATAGCCAGAACTATGAACAGGTGCACCACATGGCCACTGACATGATTATCACTGCACAGATGTAAGTGGCTGCAGCTGCTCAAGACCAAAGGGTAACCAGGGAAGGGCCAGTTATGGAACCACCTCTTACCCCCAATGAAGAGTTCCAGGCAAATATCCTGTAACATGAGACCTCACAGCAGAGTGCACCACAGCAATCCCTTGGCATGGGTGCCACTCCTTCTGAGTCCAAAGAGGAGCTACCAGGTAGGTTTTGTCATATAACCAGCTGATTGTTGTTGTATAGTAAAACAATTGAAACAAAATGTTACTTCTGTGGCACATGTCATTTTTTGGAGGGGACTGAAGATTGCTACTGCTATAAGCTTAGTCTGGAGTTGTCAGCCACATTCTTGTTGAAAGTAGATTTAATGCAGATATAGAGGTGTACACGTATTACCCCCATCTTACTATTAAATGTGATGATGTTGCCCTTACCTCTTGCTTAACTTATTTCCGAACTGTCAAGAATCAAACAAGATATGCCTCCTGCACATGGTAGAAATACATTTATGTCAATATTGCAGACCAATTTACATAAATATCATAATGTGTCATTTTAGGCCTGTTGTGTGTATTGCTGCACTGTCTGTAATAGTAGCAGCACTGTTAGCTGTTTAGCATATATACTGCATCATAATAGTGCAAGTATTAATATATGCCTCTGTTTCTTCCTTTTTGTCACAGGTGATTATGACATTGGAAGTCTGGGCCCTGTGCCACCTGATGTCACTGCATCAGCAGACACTGATGATGATGGTGAAACTGAGGCACAGTTGGGGGTGTAGAGGCTGAATCTGACACAGCGGTTAACATCCAGACACCCCTTTCATTTTCCCCAAACACAGCCAGTAGGCCTACGCCTACCCAGTCCATGGGCCTCACATATATTGGAGAGGTGGATGGCAAGGACATTGATCAGTAAAGTGTGGCTACTGCTTCTTCACTGCCTGTTGACTCTGGTCATAGCCAAAGTGCAGCCAAGGTTCCACACAGGAGAGTTGATAGGGGTGCTTAGAGGGGACTTGCTGTCCCTCCTTCATGTGGTGCAGGTGTCTCTTCCTGTGTCACTCAACATTTATCTAGAGCCATCATAGAGGTACAGGTATGCTCATAAATGTGTTCCAAACAAATTCTCAGGGTTATAGATGTGGCATAGTCTGACATGCATGACTGCCTTCATCTTGTTGCTAATGCAATGGATTGGATGAGTGGCACACTGGAACGAGCAGTGTTTGTGATAGAACATCTGCTGGGAGGGGAACAGCATTCTTATGGAAGTAGGTCCGCCACATCTGCTCATAGCCAATGTGGGCATGCTCAGTTACACTCCCGTAGTGGCAGTATTTCCACTGGTCCATCAGTGAGAATGCTGTCCATACCCAGAAGTGGCAGATCATGGGGTTGTGGTCCTGGGCATTCCCATGATGGGTGGATGTCCAGCAGACATCAGTCATGTTCAGGGAGCAGCACTGCATCTGACCTTGGGAGTGGAGGTGTCAGTGCAACTCATGGCAGAGCCAGTTCTCATTATCATGAGTGACTGTGATCAACTACCACCTCTACCATGCATGGTTCACACCTGTCTGACATACCATATCATAGAGATAGCACTGCACTTGGCTGTGTTTTTGCAGACTTTCACATACCACTTTCATATGGAAGATCCCTACAGCCACACATACAACAGTTACATGGTTCAACCTGCATGCTTCTCTTTCTTACTCACACATAATCACCGACCTTTTGTGTCAGCCTAGGCCTTCTGCTACCCACACAACACCCTGTGCAAGTGATGACAACTGCCATTTCCCTGTTTTCTCTCTTTTGGATTCAGGGATACAACAGCTTTGTGTCTGATGCACAGGGTGCATAGCTGCATTAGTGTTTAGTATATCTGCATTTGTGTTGTTGAGCTGATAATTGTACCTGTCGCGTATATTTGCCTTGTCAAGTTTTACAGTGGATAGCATCATCATTTCACTACTATCTAGTGTATTCTCTTGTTAGGGTTGTGAAGTCAGTAACTGCAATGTGACACATTACTTTCTATCTTTTATCTTTAATGATTTTTCAGTACATATGTATGGTGCACATCATAAGTCACACCATCACATTCAGATCTCAGGACTGTATGACAGCACTGTAGTCAAATCTCATCAGAAGAGTATAATGCTCTCCTTTGCATGAACCTCACAAGACAAATGCAGCAGCTGGACAGATGATAGGGCTTTCTCATTAAGATAACACAGGGCCTACTAACCATGCCATGATGTATGTGGACAGATTAAAAGACATGTTACGGTATTCTGTCTGGTATTGGATGAGGTGACATCTGCCTGCCCTGATGGGATGAGTGCATATTCAATAATCTGATATAGCCGATGACATTAACATTGTTAGTTGAGCATATGGTAGTAACGGGGTCTCACATGCAGGTGTAAAATGCTGTCTCTAATGTCAAGTAACAGCTCATACACACATGCACACACAATCACCCACTTGACTGCAGTGAGAATAGAACACCAACCTATCTAAGTACACAGGCTAAAGAACAAAGTACCTTACCCAAGCATCACAGCACAAGTTTTTCTTATACATGGCTGCAGGTCAGCTTATAGTGGATGACATCAGCAGGCCATGTGGGAGACAAGAGGGCTGCATGAAATGGATGCGTAAGCTTCTGAAAGTATTAAAATTCTGGTAAGCCATGCCATTGGAGAAGTAACTGTAGGATAGCATTTCTACTCTGCTGAGTATACCAAGTTGGCTGCAGTGAGAACAGAACTCCTACCTAACTACACATACTAGAGAACACATTAATTTATGCAAGCACCACAGCACAAGTCTGCCTGGAACTATAGGCAGGTGAAGTATCAAAATGCTGTCACTTTATGGAATTAGGGCAGTAACTGCAGGATAAACACTTTCTCTTCTGGCTAGACACACACACACACACACACACACACACACACACACACACACACACACACACACACACACACACACACATTTGACTACAGTGAGAACAGAACCCCTACCTATATAAGTATACAGACTACAGAACTCAGTGCTTTACACAACTGACCCAGCACAAGTCTGACTTTTACATGGCTGCAGGTGAACGTATAATAGATGACATCAGTAGAACATGTGGGGGACAACAGTTTGTGAGGCCTGCAAAGTCACATAGATTCAGATGTTCATATGAGGCCAGTAACCTAACATCACTAGAGTGTGTAGAAGCCTGGCTCTGTAAAAACACAAGTACCCTTACTGAGTATAGATGTATGTTTGAGTTTAGCAGAGCAAGGTTGTCAACACCACCAACTGGCCCTGTCCATGAGGGAGCACTCAAAATTATATATTACACTTTGTAGTCTGGTTGATATATGTGTAAAAAAACTACTGATACCCCAGGGTTGTAATGATTTGTGGGGGGGGGGCAACACATGGATGTATTGTAAATATATGACATATAATAAGATTGTACCCTTAGTTTGCAATGTTTCCACGTGTACTTTTATGTCATATAAAGGAAATGAACAATAAACACAAATAAGAAAGCATCATATATACAATTCCATAGCACAGTGAGCAGCAGATTTGCACAATGGTTAACAAACTGTACATGCATGTAAGTTACACCTGTTTGCCTGTAGGTTAGCAGTGCACAAATATGAGTCACACTGCTAACATGTGACAAACAAAATGCAACAGTGGCAAGAAATTGCATGTATAATTAGTTATCCATATGTTTTTCAGAAAAATTAAAGCCATGCCAGTCCAGATAGCAGGAATACATCTGCAGGATTATAATGCACAGTATACCCACAGTCATACGTTTGATCATAAATGTGATAATACATAGATTACTCAATCAGTATACTAATACTGTATGGGATATAATGCATTTGAACCCAGGACCATGTGTATGGCAGTCCTACCTTACACCTGTTGCCACAAAAATATTTAGGAAACAGTTGTCTGTGTTGTACTCCATTGCTGTAAACTGAAATGTCACAGAAGTAAAACAAAGGTTGCACACTGTGAACTTGAACTTAGTACCATCTCTACTCCAGGCCAGATTTTCACAATGGCAGAGGGCATTAACTGAATGTATTTAGTTTCTATTTTTGGAGTCTGCTTCTTAAGGGGTCTGCCATGTTTCGTGCAAACCAGACAAACCCAGCCAAACCTGAAATGTATTTGCTCCCCATTTGTACTGTTTGTGCTATGTGGTACATCACACAATATTATTAAAGAATGCATTGTAGGTTCAAGACTTAATTTACAAATGCAGCAGTTGACATAATTTTATTTCAGGGCAAACATTTCCTTGTATCTAGTCCAATGGTATTGCAGTACTTATAAAAAAACAGAATGGAGGTTATATGGATGCTTTATAGCTTGTGGAATAACTCCACTGTGCTAAAAATCACCGTTTTATTCTATACTACCTAGGAAACCCCCCTGCTGCTTAAATAAGTATATTAACTCTGTTAGTGCTCATTAGTGCGTGATGTGCACCTCTGTGCCACTGTGCACATCTACACTTAAATAAGGTAAACAAAGGTACCCTTGTTATTACTTTCCTGTTTTCCTCTGATATCATACAAACATGCAGCTCAAAAAGTAAAGGACAGGTTGCAGACCCTGTACTAGAACCCAGGACCATCTATACTCTTGCCTTACACATACTCATGCTGCCGCAGGAATAGTAATATGACAAGCACTGATAAACCTGCCATTCATTCCTCCATTTCCTGTGGTTGCACTAAGTGCTGTATCATGCAAACAATGACAAAATTAAAAAGAAAATTAGTTATTTTGGACACAGATGACACATTTTAAGATACAATAAAGAGAATGAAACAGAGCTTGTGAATTTTGCACTGCTTGCATACACTTTTACATTTCACAGACCTACATGTACACCTCTGTAAGTGTAACTGACACCCCCCCATGTCATCATTCACTGTTGCCATCCATTGAAATTGAACACTGTGGAAGTGCCTATATGACGTGAACATCCCTACATAGTTACAATTTTTTGGAATGCAGCAGTTCTAATGAATTTTTACCTCATTTGCTTCTTCACCATTCTGACAGCCCTGAATCTACATATTTGGTAACTGTGTAGACAGGGAAACTGCAGTTGAGCCCAATGTTATAAACATAAGGGAGGGTATTAATTTGCTGTATATCTGCACAGAGGAATACAATTTGTGATAAAACTGGACTGTAGTCCATCAACTACATACTGCATATGCTTACATGACCTGTCTACATTAGTTATGAGTATATTCTTCATTTGGGGTTGCATTTATGTCCTGGCACTTAACAAGGATTTGTTGCTATTATTAATCTAACTTTGCAGTATCCAGCCATGTCTAATAATGTCAAAATGTGTGTGGTGTTACATCTTATGGTCATTTCTGTACAAATTTAGGGACTTTTACTTGCTCTTGCTTCTGTGTAGATTCCTTTCTGTAGTTATATTCTGAAAGGTTTTGAATACATGGGCAACATGAGGATGGAGTCTACACAGCTGCTTTACAGCTTGTTGAATCACTCCACTGTATTGCTTTGCTTTATTAGAAAACAATTCAGCTAATTATGCTGTAATTTGCATGCCATGGAAATTGCATATTTGCATGTTAATGTGTGTCACTATGTGGAGTTTATTGAACTGAAAACTTTTCATGGCCATGTGTACATTGGGCAATGATGCGCACACAGTAAAAATGACCATGTAGGCTTTATTACCCCCCCCTGAAGTTTAGTTTGTTGGTCCCATGATTTGTCACATTTCTACAGCTTAAACAGGGGTATCTACCAAATGGATACAATGCTATCATTAAATGTATAAAATGTTTACTAATATGCTAGATAAAGAGATTTTGCAATTGCTTTCAATGTTGGATGAAATGAGTTAATCAACTCACAAAAATGTTACTGTCAGAATGTTCATTTTTGTCATTTTTGTATCACCCTCTGGCATATGAAATACATAAGTAACTATCCTATTTGAACTACTTGCTTATTTGAACCCCCCACCCCTTGTCAGAACTGAAAATCGGTTTCAACCCAGTGGACATCCTGTTAATCAGAGCATAAATAAAATGCAATAAAACTATAGAAAAATGATAGATACATTTATCTGCTTTATCTCCCTCAACACATCTTAACTTACATTATTACTTGTTCTATAGTATAGCTGAAATAGAAATCTATCTCACCTACAAGTTACATAAAAGTAGTAATAGGTGTGTAGTAGGCTAATGGATGCATTTATCTGCTTTATCTCCCTCAACACATCTTAACTTACATTATTACTTGTTCTATAGTATAGATGAAATAGAAATCTATCTCACCTACAAGTTACATAAAAGTAGTAATAGGTGTGTAGTAGGCTAATGGCTCTGGAGCCTTTACAAGCCTAGCCATAGGATTACCCTGGCATAGTGCCACCTGACCTTAGCTCCCAGTGCCTCTGTCAAGTAGAGCCACTGGTGTTATCCCTGGGGTGAATTTTCTGTTTCCTATCCACTCATCAAGATTTCTCTTGAAGAGGGTCAGCGAGGTGCTCTGCTTGACATGTATGGGAAGCCTAATCCATAGCATGGGCAGTCTCTGGGTTATGAACCTGTCCCTCCATCATGTTCTGTTAATTGTGGTAATGAGGTTGAGGTGTTTGGAGCATGTGGTGCGGAGGGACTGGGATGTTTTTAGATGTAGCATTTCTAACAGAGCTGGGTCAGACATGGCTTTGTAAGTCAAGCAGAGATTGCCTCTAAGTAGGCAATATGAGACAGAGAGTAGTTGGAGTTTTTTGAGTCTGTCCATATAGGACAAGTGGTTAAGGCCTAAGATCCTCTTTTTGAGGTACTTTTGTGGCCTTTCCAGTTGTTGCAGGTGTCTAGTGAGGTACATGCCAAATGGGGCATTGTACTCGATGACTGGCCTAATGAGGGAAGAGTAGAGGGAGACAATGACCTCTTTCTTCCTGGATGCAAAACCTTTAGTAATGAGATGTGCTACATAGAAGGACTTTCTGACCACAGTGGCAATGTGGTGATCAAAAGAGAGGTTGCTGTCAACCTGTGTTCCCAGATCTTTTATAACATCTTCTGTGTTCAGTGGACTACCATCAATGTGGTAATTCATGGGAACTGGGTTTTTCCCAAAGGGGATGATGACACATTTTTTGGCATTGAGCTTAAGGCCATGGTTCTGACACTAGTCGTTGGTCACAGTGAGGCCATTCTGTAGGATGTCAACATCACTTGGGGAGTTAATAATAGCTCACAACTTGCAATCGTCTGCGAACATTGTCAGCCAGAGTCCCTTCGTGTTGGCCTGGACTTCAGAGAAGTAGATACCAAACAGGAGAGGACCCAGGACCGAACCCTGTGGGACTCCACTCGTGACTAATTGGCAGTCTGACTTGGAGTCATCTACTTTCACACTGTGGGTTCTATCTTTGAGCCAGTTTGCAACCCACCTAGTGATATAGGGGTTGATGCCAAGCTTAGTGAGTTTTTCTATAATTCCTGAGTGGGGAATGGTATCAAAACTCTTGCCCAGATAAAGGTAGGCTGCATGAACCACCTTGTCTTCATCCACAGCTCTGGTGACTGACTCAAAGAAGTCGACTAAGTTGAGCAGGCATGATCTACCCTTTACAAAACCAAACTGTGTGGGAGCCAGAGTTTGGAGATTTCCTATATCCTTATTTATTAGGCCCATGATGATGTGCTCCATAGTTTTGCATATCAGACTCATCAGGCTAATGGGGCGAAAGTTCCCAGGGTCTGTAATCGCTCCTCCTTTGTGGAGAGAGGTGACTGTAGCAGTGCACCATTTGGAAGGGACAAAGCCTGAGGTGAGGCTGTGATTGAATAGAGCATACAGGTGAGGTTCCAGTTCACTCGGTAGTTCTTGTAGAACACAGCAGCGATATTGTCAGGTCCCATAGAAGCAGTAGTAGTAGAGTAGTAGAAGTAATGTTGATGGCAAGGCTGTGTTCCTACCACAGAGTGTTGAGATCTTTTGGTTCAAACCAAAATGGATGATATATAAATAAATGTCAGTTAAGTGGATTAGTTTGTCTCTAAAAAGGCTCCTGTGTAGTATATGTAAATGCCTCTTACTTGGTTTATGATTGCATTCCAAGCACAAGTATCCCCAATAACTTTTTTCATCTCAACCAATTTGTTCTTTAATTTAATTTTCTTTTCTTGGAAGATCTAATTTGATTATTTACCCACATTAAAACCACAGATTCATTGTTCTTCAACCTATTCACTGCCTTTGTGTTTGTAGTTTATGCTTATAAACTGCAGCAATATAAACTAAGCAGGCTAGTTATATGGAAGGTCAGCTATTTAAATTCCTTATCACTTTAGCAAAAGCAATCCATGTTTATTTCCTTAACATTTCTTGTTGCAGTCCTCTGCTTTTTTGAAATGCTATTTTACAGAAGTGGATATGTTATCAATATAACTTCAGACTTTATAATATATAGATACATATATACCAATATTTCATCTTAATGTATTGCATTTATATATATATATATATATATATATATATATATATATATATATATACATATATATATATACTGGATTACTGAACTTGTCTAGGAATCCTTTACATGCATGACATGAACCAGAGCATAGATAACAAGTCCAATAATATAAACATTTACACAGAACAGAGCAAGCACCTCTTAAAAGGCCAAAGCAATTAATATGCTCATAGGCAATGTATGGTTGTAATACATATTTTGTAAGATGTACAGTATGCATAAGTGTGACTACAGTAGCATGCAGAATGTCTTCTATGCTGTGGCACACTTCTACATGTTGTGCTGACATAAGCATGTGCTCTACACCAAGTACAACATACATTACTTCCCCTCTCCCACATGCACATGTTTATTGAAGCTGCGAGCATGGTGCCGTGTGCTTCTCTTTGCTCTGTGGAGAGCAGTCATGGCATTATCCCTTAGCCACTGCTGTGTGGATTTATTTAAAGCTGATTTCAGTTTTTATTCCTAGTTTAGTTAGTAGGACTTATGAGTTGTCACATTTCTACAGCTCAAACAGGGTTATCTGCCAAATGGATACAATGTTATCGTGAACTATATAAAATGTTTACTGATTTGCTAGATAAACAGATTCTGCAATTGCATTCAATGTTGTCTGAAACAAGTTAATCATCTCACAGAAATGTCATTCTCACAATTTTAATTTCTTTCATTTCTCTTATCTCCATCTGGCATATGAACTGCATAAGTAACTATACTATTTTGCACTGCTTGCTTATTTAAAGTCCCCCAACCCCTTGCCAGAATTGAAGATCGGTTTTGACCCACCAGACATCCTGTTAATCAAAGCATAAATAAAATGCAATAAAACAAGAAAAAAAAAGATAATACAGTTATACGATTTTTCTCCCTCAACGCATCTTAACATTCATTACTACTTATTATATAGTATAACTGAAATAGACATCTGTCTAACCTACAAATTATATAAAAGTAGTAATGTTGATGACAAGACTGTGTTCCTACCACATAGTGTTGAGATTTTTAGGGTTCAAACCAAAATGGATGATATATAAATTAATGTCAGTTAAGTGGATTAGTTTGTCTCTAAAAAGGTTCCTGTAAGGTATATGTAAATACCTCTTACTTGGTTTATGATTGCATTCCAAGCACAGATATCCCAAATAACTTTTTTCATCTCAACTAATTTGTTCTTTAATTTAATTTTGTTTTGGTGGAAGATCTAATGTGATTATTTACCCTATTAAAAACACAGATTCATTGTTATTCATCCTATTCACTGCTTTCCAGATTGTAGTTTATGCTTATAAACTGCAGCATTATAAACTAAGCAGACTGGTTGTACAGAAAGTTAGCTTTTTAAATTCCTTATCACATAAAAACAATCCTTAACATTTCTTGTTGCAGTCCTGCAGTAATTAATATACTCACAGACAATGTATGGTTCTAATAAATGTTTTGTAAGGTGTACAAATTAGTAAATAACCTAGTAATATAAAAGTGGAAGTAATTTAAAAAAATAATTTGGAAGGAAATTATTCTTTCCACTGACATGGAAATCTGGATGTACTGGGAAGGTAAAAGTGGACATTGTGGCCGAAGAGGTGATAGAGGAATAAGGGAGTGTGAACAAGTAAATGGGGGGTAGGCTGACTAATTGCTTCATTTATTTATTTCCACGCTGCATTTTTAATGTGTTGCAGTTTCTTTGGCTGCTTTCAGACTTTATTAGATGTGCACTACACTACAGGCAGACTTCTCTAAACTATGGCGATAGACAAACAAAAGCCCAGATTCCACAAGGTGTGCAAACAGCAAAACAATGCAAATGGCCACAAAATTAAATAAATAAATGCATACATACATAAATTAATAACTAAATAAATACATGATTGGAAGTAAGTCCATAAAGCCCTCTGAAATAATAGCTACTGTGCACCCAGGGACCTTCATTTTCTTGGAGTCTAACACTATGACAATGGAAGCAGCAACCAAAAAGCAAGCTGTGATCCGGTGCTTCAAAGCAGATTCTCTCTAGGGTGTGATCAGGTACTTCAGAGCAGGTTCTTTCTAGGTTGTGATCTGGTGCTTCAGACCAGGTCTCCTCTAGGCTGTGAAAAGGTGCTTTAGTACACGCCCCCCACTATGTTGTGACTAAGAACTCCAGAATAGATTCCCTGTAGGCTGTGATCAGGAACATCAGAATAGGATACCTGTAGGCTGTGATCAGATACTCCAGAACAGGTTCCCAATAGTCACTCTCACCTCAGACTATTTAGCAGGTTCACATCTACACTTGGCAGTGATACAGTGAGAGTTGGCAGGGTTTGTCCTGATAAGCAGATGCCAGTTTTTGGAGGTAATGGCACCAAATGCTTGAGTGAATTTCAGGAGAGGTCTGATATTCCAAGAAGTGCTTTCTTTAATTCCCTATCTATGTATATGTTTTACAGAGGAGATATTTTTCACGTTTCAGGTTGAAAATAGTGTAGCCAGTATTGGCTATTGGAATTGCTAGCTAAATGCATAAAGAGGAAAGGATCACAGAAAGGTATTCTCTCTAAATTAGTGAGAGACTTATACCGCTTATCCCCTCAAGGCACTTTGCCTTATGCTGTAAGTGCAAAAAGGTCCTGAGTGCAGATCTGCAGGATCTGACAGACAACTAAGCTTCATCAGTGCTTTTAGTGACACTATGTATTAAAGTCATTGGACGTTATTCAAATGGAAGATTGCACACTGACATTTTTAACACATCAGAAGCTAACATTGATCTTTGTCCCATATTGCCAATGTGAAGGTGATCATGTAAGGAAATGCAAGCTAATCTTCTGGCTTTACAGGCAATGACTAGGTTAATGGGACAAGGATGAGCAAGTTATGTATGGAAATTGAGGGCGGGGTACTTTTTCACTAAATAGGGAACTTATCCTTAGTAGGATCCATATTCTACAGAAGTACCAAAAAGGACAGAAACATACATTAAGTTGTACAACCATTGGTCATAAGTGAAAAACTGGTAAGTATTCCACTGAATGTACATCAAAGGAGATTGCATGTCTAGTGAAGGAGATGTCCAGTATCGGTTTAATTGTTTGGCAGTGGAACACATGTAAGGGTAAATGGAACTACATGGACACTCTAAGGGGCATTCACCTGGAATGACAACTATAAGGAGTGAATGAACTCTTGGAGCCATAATTAACTAGCATGCAGTGAGAAGCTCTTCCATGGAGCTCCTACATAGTTAAATATACCTATAAGTGATCCTGTAATAATAAAGAAAATTCAAGCCCCGAAATCACATCTGTTTAAAGGGTCTAAAATACACTACTGACAGACAAAATCCTTCCATTCCTCTAGCAGACAAGAGACAAATGTTTTCAGACTGCTATACAAGTACAGATGGAAGAGGTAAATAACCTAGGTGGGTGGTGCCAGTCTCAGGCCTTTCAGAAAAGGGCAAAGACTCAAAACTGGATAAGCTAACAGTTTGGATAACATAATATATGAAGTTTTGAAGGAAACCATATTGATAAAAACAAGGAAATACCAGCCTGTATTAAGCAATGGGGATGTGGTGACCAAAACTAGAATTCTTAGAAACTGCTGTGAACTGTCAAGCAAGCCCATTAGTGGAGAATTGTGGAGTGCTGCCTGAAGTTAGTGGAATCAGAAAATAGGCACTTAACAAACAAACTGTAGCTTGTAGACTAAATGTAAGGGAGCAGTATCATTAAGCTTATGCAGGACAGGCTGACATAAACTGACAATATTAGCCCTTCAATTCACATTTTTACTGAAAAAGCCCACGGGGCTCTGAAGCATAGGGAAATGGTAGCCCCCTAAGATGTGGGATCATTCAGTCACTGAACTGTGCAGATCAGGGAGGCCATCCTTGACATGTGACAGCAATGTTATACAAATATTTTGTCTTTGAGATGCTCCCAATAGATTACTGGGTTGTACACAGGGCCTGCCCATTGGATTCAAGTTTCCTACTGTGTTGCTAATTAAAGTGTAATGGAGTAGACCAGGCAATTACATCAACTAAGGTCACAGTACAGTTCCCCTAAGCTAACATGTTAACAACAGAAGTTTACATTCAGGCATCTTCTGAAAGGAATATGCCTCCATTTTCTCCACCAATGTGAAGAGAATCTTTTAAATTAGAATTTACAGAGGTGTGTAAGTGGACCTAGCTATTTTTAAAAAATCCCTACACCCAGTCCAATTTATCTGGGACATATAAAGTTTGTTATGAGCCTAGTCTGACTGACAAACTAAATAAAATGAAAACAATGAAGTGTAGAAGGTCCTTTTAAGTACTCCCAAGGGGAAGGTGGCAGGATACCCAGATCACTGGCCCATTGGCTTCTCTATATAGGTCCTTGCAAAGGAGCAAGGAAGTTAATTATTCCTGTTTAACCTTAATCGTAATGGGCTTGCTGAAACTGAGAAAAAAGTTACTAGAATATCCAACTAGTCCTGTCTGACTACTAAATGCTGAATTCAAGCTTGAGGCAAAAATATTGTCTGAGAGGATTAAATGAATCTTTGCTAATATTATTCTTTCCACTCTTACCTGGTTAATCCTTTTTTATAGAAGTTTAGGTACTTACGTATTATCGCAACTAGATTTTCGTGATAATGTCATTTGCTTCCTGCTCTGTAAATTTAAAAAGAAACATATGCAGAATCACACTGACAATGTTAACTTCATTTAAAAACATTGTTTAGGTTGGGAAAACATTGTACATTTTTAAGAAATGAGTGCTTGATTCAAGCTATGCTGTTTTCCAACATTTAGTCACTCTAAATACACGTTCCATATCCCCAGCAATCTGGACAGCAATAGCAGACAATTTCTCCCCATAAAAAAAGTGTAACCCAGCAAGTGAACCATCTACAAGTAAACCAGCAAGTGAACCTTCCACAAGTAAACCATCTGCAAGTATGCTTCCTTAATCAGCGAAAGAAAATATTCACAAATATGTTGCTCAAAACATCTGGAAGACATCCACATGAATACTATGCAAAACATCCCAAAAACATTGCAACAATAACTGCTATCCTCACAAAAAAAAAATCCATTTCTATCAAATCTTACAAGAATGTCCTTCGCATTAACACCAAAAAGCATGCTATTTTATCTTTAACCTACATCGTCGAGACTTTTATCTCTTTTTGATTGTTTACATTATTAACTTTAACTTTAATTATTTACTGCAGTATGTCAAATAAAACGAGTTATTTACCCACAAAATGTTTCTCCATATTTCTTATTCTCTGAAAAAGGTTTAGTATCCAATTTTGTAGTAAACCTTCACGCAGTAAAAACGAACAAACATTTCCCATGCTTCCTCAGTGCCAATTTTGCACTAAGACAGCAGTGCAACCAATTTTTAAGTACACAAAGCAAGTTTCACATTACTGCATTATTTTACATTGGTAATTTGGGACAAACTAGGCTGCAGCCAAAGAAAACACCAAATTGTGTCTTATGTTTAGTCCCACAATCCATTTTGGGGCCAACAAGTGTATTACCGCAACCGCGAAAATCTGGTTGCGATAATACATAAGGCCACTACAGATATACATGTATGACTTATACAATTTCTCACAGCTAGCTTTAGAAGTCATCATTGACTTCCAAAATGCCTTTGACTCAGTTTATAGGCAGTTTTTTTGAAGGTCCTGGAGAGGATAGTACTTTCACCAGAATCTAATATTTCTGTGCAGGCATTTATACTGACCTAGCAAGTCCTAACAGTATGATTTCACATTCATTCCATCTTTTTTCAGGGCATGAGGCAGGAAGAACCATTTGTATTAGAGCATCTGCAGAGGCATACAAATAATCATTTATCTATATCAGAATGGTCTCTACTTGATACTGAAACCAGAATTCTATTGTTCATGGACAACTGCTTGATCCAGATCTAAAATCCCCATCAAGACATTTCTTTTATAGCACATGCCTTGAAGATGTTTGCAAAGGTTATTACAATGCTTGACAAGTGTCATACTGCCATAAAAGCTTGATACACCACAACCCATCTCTCCAGAGTTCTGAATGGCACTGATTACATCCAGACTGCTATAAAGTTCTATATTGTAAACTAGGTCAGACAAACAATAGGTAGAAAAGGATGGCATTCCCCAAGTTGCTCGCAGATATGTATAGCGCAATGAATTTTATATCTGTCAGATACACTTTCAGTATACATAATACACAGACCCGATGAACATGTTGAATGCAGCAAAGATCTGTAGATAGGCATACTTCAAGCAACTAAACTAAATTTAACTAAGGTGTAGCTGAAACTATGAAATCTACCATAGCAATGGCCATCAGAAAAGTATGATGTGCTTCTCAGAAAAAAGTATTATTTTTCTGTAGTTGATAGTAGTTACCCATTACAGCTATCTGTGACTGCTCTACATAACCTGCATACAGTTATACAGCAGTGATATGATGGGCTACACTGGCATATGATGTCAGGTGCAAACTGTATATTTAGATTGCTGAACTATGAGTTTTGGTGTAATTTAGTACATACCAAAGAAAACATCTCAAACAGTCCCTGTGACATGATGCGTAAAATACCATCTATGTATGAATGCCACTCCATGGGCATACCTCTCTACCTCTGGGCATTAAAAATCATAGAACTGACTTTTAAAAATCATAGCACTGACTTTTAAAAATCATAGCATAGGGTCAGACAGAGGAGCAGCTACTGATTTTTCACACCAGAAGGTCTTCATATACTGGACCCTTAATAATTACTGCAGCTACCCCTACATTAAATAAATAAGCTCTGATGGTGTATCACCTGAAGCAAGGGGAGTCATTGATTTTCATGAAAATAAAACAATTTCCTACATCTCTAATGTATTGTAACTTAGAGTTATTGCATTTAGCAAGCAGAGGTGTATCTCATGTTTTACTTACTTCTAGCCAAAACTAATTTCTGGAATCATTGCAGAATTAGACTGAACATTAACTTGTGCCTAGAAATCCTATTTAAAAGACTTGTGAAAAAAATAATAATTCTACCTCTGCTTTGTACATACTGAACATTCTAACAAATGTGGATTGAATTTCCTGTGACTAAGTTATCACATACAGAAGATTTCAGGAATTTGTTTTATGCTGTAGCTGCCAAAAATAACCATTCCACCATACATACATATTCATAAACTCCACATCCATATGTTGTTAAATAATGTTTATGTGCATTTCAACACAGTATCACCTAACAGTTGGGCAAATGTGGGTCAATGGTATGATAAATTAATTACATTTCTGTTTTGTTACAGAGAAAATTGGGCACTGTGTGTTTTTATATATTTATTTATTAACCAGGGAAGTCCAGGTGAGCTTAAATATCATTTTTTGTTGGAAATGTCCACATTACAACAGCAGGGTTACATTTAGCAAATTATTTGAGAAATATTTATATATCAGAATAGTTAAAATTCATAAGAATGAGAGGTGGACTAGAATGTAATTTTTAAAAGTTGAAAGACTGAAAAAAACATTAAGTAAAAAGAGAAAGATATACAAAAATAAGAAATATAGAATCTTTCAAATACATATTACAATGATTTTACCTAAGAAAAAAGTAAAAGAAAAATTAAAATTCATTTCCTTAAGTCCCTCAGTGCTACAGACATCGGGTTTCCATAAAAAGTCATAATTCCTGATGCTCTGTTAAAACAACTAGATGAGCACACCTATTCAAGTGCTCAGTTTGCTGTAATAACATAAATGTATAGATTTTTTGTCAAAGTGGCAAGTTTCTGACTGGATCATAAATGTTGTGATGACACCATACCCTTTCAGTATCCCCCCTGTGCCTATCTACAAAACAACCCTAACTGAAAGGGAACGGCAAACGTAAACATACTTTAACATTGAAATTACCTTTGTCATTTAAAAATTTAAAACTGAGTAAAGCCAAACTGTAATACAAGTCCATTTTGTTAATCTCAGTCTCATCGGACTACTAGTCAATGAGTACCCAACCTAACAGCTTCCTACCATATAGCCGGATAAATTAGAAGAAATACTAACCTAAAGTGTTCTAAAATTAAATCAGTACTAGAAGTAAATGAGTGAGGAAGAGACCCCTTTATTTATTTTAGGATATGAACCTGGGTGAAGTTAGGGTTCTCTTATGTAATGTAATGAAGTATTGTCAGCATAACTTACGTTCCCCTAAAAGATATAGGTTACATAATCTACAATGGATTGTGTACCATGACCCAGTGGTTATTAATAGACTAATAGCAGAGGGCTTGAGAGTCACCAAATTACTAATTGCCGGATCAAACACTATATACCTTCTTCGAATACATACACGTCCCATCGGTCTATTAATCATCTCTTATGGCTTAGCATTCCAAACCTAGCTACAGTATTGCTGTCAATTACTCGTCTGTTGAGATACAGAGTCTGTTATGAGTATAACAAAAATCACTATACATTTCAAAAAGGCTTAACGACTATTACACAACAACAGCCATTAATTGGTACTGTCAAGTGAAAATTCTTCTTTGAGATACAGAGTCTGTTATGAGTATAGCACAAATCACTATACATTTCAAAAAGGCTTAACGACTATTACACAACAACAGCCATTAATAAGTACTGTCAAGTGAAAATTCCATAAAATAGTAAATCTGGACTAAAGTTATCTACAATTTCAAGTTGTAAAATTATACAACATAAGCACTACCTATAACTGTGCTTAAAACTATCTGCTCACTGATTTATTGCTTGTGAAACCACTGACAATGTCAAGTTAGCTATAGTAACATAACAGTCCTTTCATGCGAGGTCAGTACATGACAATAGCACCTGTACTTATAAACACTTAAATCTTTAAAGAGCAGGAATACGTCAAACCTGCCTTGTAAACTTGATTTAGCATAGTGACTGATTACTATCTGGAAATGAATAATTACCATTTTTAATACACAGTAGCTGTGCCTGCTAGGTATGGTCACTTGGTCGCTCCAGTGTTGACTAGTTATTTGGTATACTTATTTTTTAGACTTCTAAAGGTTAAAGGTTAATGTTCTGAGGATTGCTTGACTCTGATTTCTCAACAACATATATTCCGTCTTCCTGTTTCAGTGCTTTAGTTGTATAAGATTAAATTATTTATTACTAATTCTAAAATTATATATTATAAACTGAAAACATATGTATACATTCTATGACAATGTTTGTTGCATGAGATGTTAACACCATAAACCACGAACAAGTTAACAAAGTCACTTTTTTTTTTTTTTTAAACTTTTCCTGGCAAAAAGGCTGATTCGTAGCATTCGGTGTAGTTATGTCAGGATTCCTTTTTCATTCTATAATAAGTCTTGTCCCTGACTTCAGTGGCTGGATATTTTATGTATTTTCTTTTTATGTGGAGCCATAAAAGGTGAAGAGAGCTGCACGACATGAGGTTTGGCTCTTGACGTATGTGGGTGCAGCTTTGACCTTTAAATTTGTGCTCTTCATATAAACAAGCCAACGTACAGTGCGAAGGTCACAGGTCGGGGTTATTATGTGACTTCCTGTTTTTAGTCAGTTGGAATGTTGAAATGGATGGCTATGAACAAAAAGGTATTTTAAAAACTTTATACCTCTTTCGTCTGTGGAAATATCAAGGAATAGTCAGGTCTGTTATAATTAGTAGAGCTTTACAGCATTGGTGATCTTTGGTTACTAGGCACTGGTTATTTATTTTGGAGTTTCATTGAAGGACTTTAAAAAGGCATTTTTTGCTTTGTCAATGCTTTTTAACTGGTAGGATTTTCTATTATTTTGAAATATAAGTGTTGCTGGGTATTTCATTTGGAATTTGATGTTTTTATTTAGAAGATAAATGCAGAATGGGGAGAAAATTTCTCTTTATTGTTTTATGGGGATCAGTAGGTCTTGTGCAATAGTTATCTTGTGACCTTTCCAGATTATGAGTTTCTTATTTTTAGCTGCTTGAATAATAGTGTGCCCATGAGAAGCATTCATAATTTGTACATATATTTGTCTAGGAGCATCTAGCATTTGGGATTTTTTCAGCACATGACGTATTCTTTCTATGGAAATTGATTGAACGAGGTCCTTGTTGTCGAGAAGCTGATCGAAAATTTCTTTTGCAATGGAGGTTAACTGAGCTTGCTCGAATGTCTCTGGGATGCCTCTGATTAGTACATTATTTTGTCTTGATCTGGCTTCGAGGTCAATCAACTTTTGCTGAACTTCTTTCACTGAGTTTTCCATGCTGATGGTAATCTTCTGAATCTCTTCATTTTTATTTCATTACTTAGAATTTTGGCTTTGTTTTTCTCAAGTCTGGCTAGAATTTGCACCAAGTTGTTACCAAAAGATGATCATTTTGTAGAGAAGGTCTGGATGTCTGTTTGAAGTGGAGATAAAGCAACCTTGAGTTCTTCCATAAAGAAGGGTTGTTCTGGAATAGGTTTCTGGGTTTGCTTTAGAGGGTCAGTCTGCTGTTTAGTGGTTTTCTGTCTTTTTGTGCAAACCTCTTTTTCTGGTGATATTATCATCGATAGTCTAGTCTTAGTAGATTGAGCTTCCAATTGTTCCATTTCTTTTAATCTTCAATTCCCCCTCTCATTTTTTGTAGGTAAGCATTTGTTTTCTGCCAAGGCCTGGGAGGTTGGGTGGCAGGCCTAATGGTTAAGGTGTTTGCCTTACAAACACAAAGTGCAGTGTTTAAGTCTCACAAGGGATAATTGGCTATGCTTAAAATGGCTCACAAGGGCAGTTAGCTTAGTACTAATCTATGAACCTATGAACCTAGATACACGTGGTAAAATACTGCAGAGTAGCCTCCTCGCCCCTTACCAGTAAGTCACTAGATAGATAGTATTAAGTTTTAAAATACTTGCTTTCTCTTCTTGGAAAATACAAAATTTTTGGTACTTGTTAATTTGGAGGTTTCTTTTGGATCACTCACTTGCTGATTAAGTTAGATTTGATAAATACACTAGGAGCTGTCAGGTGTGCATGTTACCTAGCTGGCAACCATCTTGGAATCTCTATGTACTAAATTATACCAAACCTCATAGTTCAGCAATCTAAATATGCAGTTTGTACTTGACATCATATGCCAGTGTAACCCATCATATCACTGCTATATGACTGTATGCAGATTATGTACAGCAGTCACAAATAGTTGTAACGGGTGACTACTATCACCTACATAGGTTCATAGGTTCATAGGGGGGTACTAGGCTATTGGTCCTAGGGCCTATATAAACCTAGCCAAAAATGTACCCTGGCTTTCGCCACCCAAGAAAATTATTTTACTGTGCCCCTGTCGAGCAGAGCCACAGAAGTGATCCCGGGATGAATTTCCTATCTCCCATCCAATCATCAAGATTTTTCTTGAAGAGTGCTAATGAGGAGCTCTGTTTGACATAGATATGTAGTCTGTTCCAAAGTATGGGAAGTCTCTGGGACAGTAATCTATCCCTCCAGCATGTTCTGTTTATTGTGGTGATAAGGTTTAGGTCCCTAGAGTGTGTAGCTTGGAGGGATTGGGATTTCTTTAAGTGGAACATGTCCAACAGCTCTGGATTTGACATAGCTTTGTATGTTAGGCAGAGATCGCCTCTAAGTAGGCGATATGTGACGGAGTAAAGCTGGAGTTTTTTGAGACGGTCTGCGTAGGGCATCTGTTTGAGGCCAGTAATCTTCATTGTGAGGTATTTCTGTGGCCTTTCCAGTTGTTGTAGATGTCTTGTGAGGTACATACCAAAAGGAGCGTTGTACTCTATAATGGGTCTAATGAGTGATGAGTAGAGGGGAACAATGACCTCTTTTTTTCTGGATGAGAAACCTTTTGTTATGAGGTGAGCCACGTAGAAGGATTTCCTGACCACTGTGGCAATGTGATTATCAAAGGAGAGGCTACTGTCCACCTGTGTCCCAAGGTCTCTTATCACATTTTCAGCATTAAGTAGACTACCAGCTATGTGGTAGCTCATGGGTACAGAGTTTTTACCAAAGGGAATGACAATACACTTTTTGGCATTGAGCTTTGAGGCCATGCCTTTGACACCAGGCATCTGTCTCATTGAGGCCCTTTTGTAGTATGTCCACATTGTTAGGAGTTTCAGTTATGGCTCTTAGTTTGCAGTCATCTGCAAACTTTGTTAGCCAAAGACCTTCTGTGTTAGCCTGTACTTCAGAGAAGTAGATACCAAACAGGAGAGGACCTAGGACTGAACCCTGTGGTACTCCACTTGTCACTGGTCTGAAGTCGGATTTGGAGTCTGCTACTTTCACCGTGTGGGTTCTGTCCATGAGCCAGTTGGCAACCCATCTTGTGACATAGGGATTTATACCTAGTTTAGTGAGCTTATCTATAATTCCACAGTGGGGGATGGTGTTGAAAGCCTTGGTGAGATCTAGGTAAGCTGTGTGAATCACCTTACCCTCATCTATGGCTTTGGTGACTGCTTCAAAGAAGTCATTCAGGTTTAGGAGACATGATCTGCCTTTTACAAATCTGAACTGGGTAGGGTCCAGAGTTTGGAGATTACCAATGTCTTTGTTTATGAGTTCCATGATGATACGTTCCATGGCCTTGCAGACCAGGCTCGTCAGGCTAATGGGGTAGTAGCTCCCTGGGTCCATCTTGGCTCCCCCTTTGTGGAGTGGGATAACCATCGCAGTGCACCATTCAGTGGGAACAAAGCTTGAGGTGAGGCTATGACTGAACATGGTACTTAGGTAGGGTGCCAGTTCATTTTGTAGTTCGTGTAGAATGCAGCCTGGGATATTGTCAGGTTCCATGGATGCTGTGTTCTTGGCTTTGGAGAGTGTGTTTTTTACCTTTGCAGCCATGATTACAGGAACTTTGCATTCTTCCGATATAGAGATGGGCCCTCTAGAGGGTGAGAGGGGGGTAAATTTAGCACTGAACCTATCTGCCAGGATGTTGGCAATATCAGTTGGTTCTGTATATTTAGTGCCATTGTGCTGTAACTCAGAGCAGATCTGAGTGTTGCCACTGAGATTCTTGACATAGCTATAGAATGCTTTGCGGTTGTCTTTAGAGTCAGTGGCAATTTTGTTTTTGTAACTAGCTTTGGAGGATTTTATGAGGGATCATAGCTTCTTACTGAGGCTGACCAGGGCGTTCCTCCAGTCATGGGATTTTACTCTTTTCTGCAACAGTTTCTTTCTTCTGTTGTAGAGTTTGTTTATGGCAGAGGACCACCAGATCGGCTTCCTTTATTTGGGGGATAGCATCTTGGTTCTATTAGGGATAGCATGATCCATGCACTCGTGTAAGTGTTTATAAAGTGCATTTGTGTAGGATTCAGCAGTTGTAACTCTATTGTCCGTCTGCATGGGTGTCATGAAGTTTGCCACTTCTGTCTTAAGAAGTGTGAAGTTGACTTTGGTGACGTTTTTTACGGTGGTTTCCCTAATTGGGGGTGGGGGCAGGATGTGGATGTCCAGGGTGATTAGCTTGTGGTCGGATCTGACCAACGAGGAATTGACCTCTGGTGTGGAACACCGGTTGCCCATGTTGGTAATGACCAGGTCTAGGATATTACTGCCCCTGGTGGGGATGTGAATAAGTTGATCCAAGTTGTTGGAATTTATGAATTCCAGAAAACATTGAGCAAAAGAGTTGGTACATGAGTAGTTTAACCAGTTAATGGTGGGGTAGTTGAAATCGCCCATTATTAGGGTGTTAAGTTGTACCCTAATACTTTCCAGTGCATCAAGAAATGAGGAGTGGGAATACTGGGGCATGGTGGGGGGGGGGGTCTGTAGCAAGCTACAATTTGGATTGCGGTCTTGCCCAGAGTTAGTTGCACTTGGATAATCTCGGATGCATTATGCTGTTCAACTAGCCTGGAGGTGTGGATATCCTTAATGAATATGGACACACCTCCACCTTTAGTGCTTCGTTCTGGGTTAGGCGGTCAAAAGGTGTGGTATGAATTATAGCCTGGTAATGCACAGGTGCTCTCTGGAGCTTTGTCTCTGTCACTGCACAGATGTCGATGTTCTCCATTTTAAGAAGTGCCTCGAGTGAGTGCATTTTGAGGTTTGGACTTCTAGCACTGAGTAGCATTACCCTCAGATTTTGCTTGCTTGTACCTGTTACGGTGGTGAATTTGTCATTTGAACCTTGCCTAAAAAAGGCACTATAGGGGAGGCAAGAGCCTTAGCCAGTATCCGGAATCCCAAGGGCGACAGGTGCAAGCCATCTCTGGCAAAGCATCGTGATCTGTCATTCATGTCGTCCCAGGCAGACAAATACTGGATCCCCTTAGAATGACTCCGGAAGCTTAGCCAATTGTTGAAGTCAATCGTTTTGTCCTTGTACTGTGGCATTGTTCTGGGTGATGGCAGGATGCTACTCAGGGCCAGGGTCTTACATGCCTGGGCTACAAGATCAGAGAGCTCCTCCATGTCTCTTTTCATGTAATGTAGGGAGGTATGTCTCAGGTCATTCACACCAACATGGACAATGATAGTGTCATATCTGTACTTGTTGTGGAGTGACCTGAGTGTGTGCGTTATGTGGCGGATCCTGGCACCTGACAGGCAGCTGACAGTAACTTTCTCCTTGTTTAGCCTGGTGAGTGGAACTTCAGTGTGCCTGACTATAGAGTCACCTATGACTAGAGTGTTGGGTACATTGTTATGCCTTATGGGCTGTGGTTGAGTGGCACACTGAGTTTGTGGGCTATGTGTCATTTGGGTTGTGTTGGGGGTAGAGTTTGCTTGTGTTTCTGCTTTGGAGGTCCCTGATGCTTGGGCAAGTTTTTATTGAGAGCCTCCACAAATGTAGGTGTGTGTTTTGTGTTTCTATGTGTGTCTTTTGGTGGTGTAGGTTTTGAGGGACTATGTGATGAGTGTGGTGTGGTGCAAGTGTTTAACTTCTCCTCTTGACTGTCTTGTCCAGTCTTGGGTGAAGAGAGCTTTGCGTCCAGTTTGGCAATATAAGTGCATCTCTCACAGGTTGTAGTGTTGGGTGGTAGTAGGAGAGGGTTGTCTGTGTACATGATGCAATTGCTGCATTGCCCCAAGATGCCCAGATTCATCAGGTAGACAGGAGAAATCACTGGGAGCTGATCCTTAGACATGCCTGGATAGGTGCTTATTTATTAAGTACTAAAAACTGCTTTCCACTAGCCAAGTGCAGAAAGTTGAGTGGTGTAGTAATTTGCAACTTATTTAGTGCTTACAACGAGTGCTGAACAAGTGCTGAGTTCAAAGAAACAGATTTGAGTGCTGAAACTAGAAAACTGGCTAGTTCTAAGAAACAAAATTAAGCTAGAAGGCTTCCCTCCAAAACAGAAAGGCTTGAGGGCTCATAAGCCTACAAACAGTCTAGACAACTTACAGGAAAGGCAGGAAACAAGCTTAAATTTATTTATTTTTTTCTTTACCAGATGCTCTCTTTGTACCCAGTAGGAGGGCCTGAAATCAGAATATGATCTCACTGCACTCAGTTGAGTGAGCAAATGAGATGGGCCCAGAGAGTATCCAAACACAAACTTACAAGAGGGGCGGGCGGTTTCAAAGCCACCAAGATTAACACCAAAACAAAAACAGGGAGGCTGGGTGGGGAACTAACTGACAAAACAGAGTCAAAACTTCCAGTTCAGTTAATATTCAATGTAACACAATATCTCAATTTAAATGCCGTATTATTTGAAAAATGTGCAGATAAAAGGTACTTAAATTCTTTTATACATCCAGTTGAATACAGCTAGATCTTAGCCGGCCAAAGCTGAAGTTTTTAAGCAGAAGATATTCCTAAATCTACCACTTAAATAGGCAGTGACAGGCTATCAATGAATGAGACAGAAAAATAATACTTTTTTCAGAGAAGCACATCATACTTTTCGGATGGGCATCACTATGGTAGTTTTCATGGTTTCAGCTGCACCTTAGTTAAAATTAGTTTTGTTGTTTGAAGTATGCCTATCCACAGATCTTTGCTGCATTCATCATTCCACCAGGTCTGTGTATATCAAGCATTTACTTACACTGCCAGATGGTCCAACAAGAGAAACAAGATAAGCTTCATATGCCTAAATAGACTAGCTACCTATCTAAAATGATTAGTGTTGAATCGTGGAATATAAAAGGCCTTCAAAATAAAAAGAAGAAAAAATTAGTCATGCATTTGATTTACCAAGCTAAATCAGAAGTATTTTTCTTACAAGAAACTCATGTGTTAAGTGAGCAATGGAAATTGACAAAAATAGAAAGTGGATTCAACAAATTATAGCAGCTAGTGACAGCATAACATCCAAAGGGGCCGCTATATTAATTAAAAAATCCTTCACAGGAACTTTATTTAGAACTAACACAGACCTAAATGGGAGATGGTGCTACTTTAATTGCACTCATCCACTATACAAAAAAGTGTATATGGCCCATGTATAAACCAACAAGCCTTCTTATACGAAATTTATGGCATTTTAATGAAAGTGATCCGAAAATACGCTATAAAATGTCACGGCTCACAACAAACATGAACTGATATTGTAACTATTTACTTCTAAAAACATAAAAAATCGAACCACATAGGTTAAGCGCGTTCATCTACCACATGTAGACTTCATCAGAACACCATAATGGTAGTACATAACATTTAAATAGTATTAGTTAACCAATGGGAATGGACGATCAATTCAAATCATTGTTTTACATATTCATGACCTAATACGTATTCATACTGATACTTCCCAACCTACTCACATATAAAACTGGTATACATATATATTCATAAAATGCTTAACTACATAAGCCTTCTCAATAATTGGTAACATATCTTCAACATAATACACAAAAATATTTATAAAATGAATACAGATATGTACTGACTTTGCTATATATTGTGTACATTTTCAATAGTAACAAAACCTCAAGGTGCATTTTATAAGAGACCATATAGTATCCAGCATAGTCTCAAGGGGCTGGAATATGACTACCTATATGCTATCTGACTTCTAATAGTGGTTTAGCAGAGATATAATAATTCAAGCCAGGGCTTTGGCTGTGTTTATCATAAGCTACCAGTTAACTTCATTTTCCCCTAAAATAGCCTTAATGCCCCCCCAGGATTTGGCTTTACTTGTTCCAAAATCCCGAATTTGAAAACATGACTCTCACTGTTTATTTGAATGTGTTTGTGTAATGCATTATTATGATCCCTTCTTTTAATACAATAATTGTGATCATATATTCTGTTTCTAAGTTGTCTGTCCATCTTCCCACATAGAAACTTGGACAGATAACACATTTAGCTAAATATAATATATGCTGAGAACAGCAGTTACTTTTCTTAAACCAAATCTTGGTGTGGCTAGCATTCTCTAGGATGATTGCTTTCACTTCCAGGATGTCCTGGCATTGTTTGCAACACCCACACGTCCTTGTATGTCCCTCTTTATTTATATATCAGGATCCTATGTTCCCTCTTTCAAATCTGTACTTTAAATTTTGTCCAGTCTTGTACACATAACTTGGATTTGTACCCAACTTTCTCAGTACCATTTTGTCACTTCCAAGTATATTCCAATTATTACTTATAATATCTTTTACTTCTTCTGCATAAGGATTGCATTCTACTATACAAGCTCTTTTATACTGTTTCTCATCGTCCTTGTCCAGCTTGTCCATGGATTTCTCTAACCCGACACCTAACAATGGACAATATTTCTTCCC
This sequence comes from Protopterus annectens, assembly GCF_019279795.1. Taxonomy (NCBI): domain Eukaryota; kingdom Metazoa; phylum Chordata; order Ceratodontiformes; family Protopteridae; genus Protopterus; species Protopterus annectens. The sequence continues at coordinate 144,166,885 of NC_056733.1, read as the reverse complement.
CCACTCCTTTATAACATAACTACTAACATATTTAATAATAGATCTGGGGTACCCCTCTCCTGAAATAGGGTCCCTCTATATTGAATTTCACTAACCATCTCACTATATTCTTCTTGCGGCCCTAATACATTGCCCCTTTATAATACTCCTTTTTTGACTGGTCGGATGACAGCTTGTATATTCCAGATACAAATTGCTAAAGGTTTCCTTCCAATATATTCTAGATTTAAACCTATGAGTACCATTAGATATATATGTATCTAGGTATGCCATACCTGTACTACTACAACTATATGTAAAACTTAGAAAGGACCTTGTTCCATTCAAATAGTCCACAAAGGCTACAGCCTCGTCGCTTGTACCATCCCACGAAACAAATATGTCATCCACAAATTTTGTATAACATTTTATGTTGTTATTATATTGACTTCCAAATATATACTAATTTTCCCAGTCCAGGAGTACTAAATTGGTGTATATCAGGGCACAGACCACAACCATGGTGACCCCACTGGATTGTCTATAGTACTCACCTTCAAACATAATAGAATTTAAATCTAGTATGATAGACATGAATTCCTCCAGTAGACATACCTTTTCCCATTCAAATATGGAAAGAGGGGCTTATATATTTAACAATTTAACAATTGTCCTGTTAGACCTGTTTTCCTGTATTCCCAAAGAAGATGGTCTTGAAAGATTTAGTAAAAGCATACAGAAATATATGGGATTTGAATGGAAAAAAAGTATGTCTACTGGGGGAATTTATGTCTATCAAACTAGATTTCAATTATATTATGTTTGAAGGTGAGTACTGTAGACAATCCAATGGGGTCACCATGGGTGCTGCCTGTGCCCCGATATACATCAATTTAGTACTCCTGGACTTGGAAAATTAGAATATATTTGGAAGTCAATATAATAACATACAATTTTATACAAGATTTCTGGATGACATATTTGTATTGTGGAATGGTACAAGAGATGAGGCTGTAGCCTTTGTGGACTATTTGAATGGAACAAGGTCCTTTCTAAGTTTTAAATGTAGCTGTAGTAGTACAGGTATAGTATACCTAGATACATATATATCCAATGGTACTCATAGGTTTAAATCTAGGATATATAGAAAGGAAACCTTTAGCAATTCGTATCTGGAATACACAAGCTGTCATTCGACCAGTCAAAAAAGGAGTATTATAAAGGGGCAATGTATTAGGGCCGCAAGAAGAATATAGTGAGATGGTTAGTGAAATTCAATATAGAGGGACCCTATTTCAGGAGAGGGGTACCCCAGATCTATTATTAAATATGTTAGTAGTTATGTTATAAAGGAGTGGGGGAAGAAATATTGTCCATTGTTAGGTGTCGGTTTAGAGAAATCCATGGACAAGCTGGACAAGGACAATGAGAAACAGTATAAAAGAGCTTGTATAGTAGAATACAATCCTTATGCAGAATAAGTAAAATATATTATAAGTAATAATTGGAATATACTTGGAAATGACAAAATGGTACTGAGAAAGTTGGGTACAAATCCAAGTTATGTGTACAAGACTGGACACAATTTAAAGTACAGATTTGAAAGAGGGAACATAGGATCCAGATATAAAAATAAAGAGGGACATACAAGGAAGTGTGGGGGTTGCAAACAATGCCAGGGCATCCTGGAAGAGAAAGCAATCATCCTAGAGAATGCTCACCACACCAAGATTTGGTTTAAGAAAAGTAACTGCTGTTCTCAGCATATATTATATTAAGCTAAATATGTTATCTGTCCAAGTTTCTGTTTGGGGAAGACAGACAGACAATTTAGAAATAGAATATATGATCAGAATTATTGTATTAAAAGAAGGGAACATTATAATGCATTATACAGACACATTCAAATGAACAGTGACAGTCATGTTTTCAAATTCGGGATTTTGGAAGTAAAGCCAAATCCTAGGGAGGGCATTAAGGCTATTTTAGGGGAAAAGGAAGTTAAATGGCAGCTTATGCTAAACACAGCCAAAGCCCCTGGCTTGAATGATTATATCTCTGCTAAACCACTATTAAAAGCCATATAGTATATAGGTAGTCATTTTCCAGCCCCTTGAGACTATGCTGGATACTATATGGTCTCTTATAAATGCACCTTGAGGTTTTGTTAGTATTGAATATGTACACAATATATA